>NW_017805078.1:69420-73552 GCF_001891065.2 Hippocampus comes | reverse complement strand
AACCCCCCCCCCCTCCACCGAAAGTCGGGTTCCCTTCAATTCGGTGCCTATCAGGGCGCCTTCGGAGTCGAGAGTCGGGGGGAAAGCGAGCGTGTCGCGTTGCCGCACGGAAGTCATTGAGCGTGGCAAAGACCGGAGCGCTTTGAGGTCAGCTGTCGACATTTAAACGGTAAGTGGTGCGTTTGTGTGCTGGGATGGCTACTGAGCTAAGCTAGCCAGCCCTGTCCCCGAACTCGTCGGCGTCAAACGGAAAGATGAAGGCGCATTTATTCGACCCGCGGATTACCGCAATAGCGAAAGAGAAAGAAAACGGATTGTTTGTTATTTGTGGCAGCTCGCTAGGTAGCGTTGCACCCCGAGGCGGGCGGTGAGACGAATCCATCTCTAGAGAGGAAGACTCGGACAAAAATGAAGCAGCGGTGTGAATATGTCGGGGATTACTGCGAGCTAAACAGCCCTCCGTGTCGTGTCGCCCCCCCCCCAAACAACAACAACAACGTCGATCAAACTGACAGCCAGGGCGGTTGTGAGTTAGTTTCCAATCTGAGTCATTTCCTGTGCTTTTGTCAAGGACGCGAAACGTCGTCTCGCTGAGTTTCTTGACCGTGACGATTCGAGGAACGTCATTGAAAGGAAAGTTCTCGATCCCTTTTGAACTCGCTCGGACAGGTGACGTAGAAGGCAGCGGTGCCTCGAGAAACGTCATCTTTTTGCCACTGAAATGAATCGATAGGTCTGTCGTTCATCGTCTTGCAGCTCGCCCCAAGCAAAGACCGTGTTTGTTTTGAACAAGGAAAGATTGCGCTCGCTATTCGCGTTGCACTTTGCAGCTCGTACAATTGGTCGAGTCGCTCTCGTCCAAGGGTCAGCAACATTTTTGAAAGCGAAAGCGACTTCTTGAGTCGATCGATCAATATGGGCTCGATGCGCACCTGCCGTTAGAAATCAAAATTGCGGTCGACCTGGTCCCATCGCGCGTTGGTTTGTTCACGAAGCCGAAGTTAAAAGCGCGAGTCGACCGGATGCTGATCGCCGTCTGTCCTGTGTTTTGCCAGCTTGAAGCGCTGCCGGAGCGAAGCGCGCGAGTCCCGCCCCCCCCCTCCTGGCCCAAAGGAAGGCGCGGCACCGAGGGACCATGTCGGAAAACGGCCCTCGCGCGCGGGCGCCGCTGTACTTGGAGCCGGAGCCCTCGGGAGGGGACCTCGAGGACGACGAGGACAAGGCGGGCTCGGACGGGGGCCGCGTGTACGACCGCACCACCGTGCTCATCGAGCGGGACCCCATCCGGCTGGACGAGGAAGGCGAGGAGGAGGGCCACTGCGGGGGCGACGACGACGGCGTGGCCTTCCTGACCGAAGGCGACGAGGAGGAGGAGGAGGAGGAGGAGGGCTCGCTGGCCTTCATGGCCGACCCCGACGCCATGACGCAGGGCTACGTGCACCACACCATCTCGCCGGACCAGATCCAGTTCACCATCAATCCGGGCTCCACCCCCATGCCGCGCAACATCGAGGGCGCCACCCTCACGCTGCACTCGGAGTGTCCGGAGACCAGGCAGACCGAGGCGAGACTCCCTTCGCCGATCCGTAACCCGGGTGATCGCGCGTCCGTCCGTCCTCCAACGCGAGATTCGGGCCCAACGAGTCGGCCGAGGGGCTCGGCGTGGGCGACCCGATCGTTAGCTTTCGGTCAGCGTGTCGAGGGAAGTGCGGTTTGCGCGTTGACAACTCAACTCTTTCGTGAAACGGGAAAAGCTGACGCCCCTCCCGTCCCTCCGTCCTCAGGTGAAACGTTACCAGTGCACGTTCGAAGGCTGCACCAGGACGTACAGCACGGCGGGGAACCTGCGCACGCACCAGAAGACCCACCGCGGCGAGTACACCTTCGTGTGCAACCAGCAAGGCTGCGGCAAGGCCTTCCTCACCTCGTACAGCCTCAAGATCCACGTCCGCGTGCACACCAAGGAGAAGCCCTTCGAGTGCGACGTGCAGGGCTGCGAGAAGGCCTTCAACACGCTCTACAGGTAAGCCGACGCCTTTCCGCCGTCCGCGTCGGACGATTCGACGACGCTTGGCTTTCTGTCGTCGGCGGCGGCTTGTTTTTTTCTTTCTCGCGGTCACTCCGGCTGTCGCGGCAAACCGCCTTTTCGTATCTCCGAGCGAAGCCAAATGGATTGAAACATTGGCGGTCAAAACTCGGGACTCTCTTGTGAAAACCAGAGACGACATTTTTTGTCCGATGAACTCCCCTCGGAAGCCGTGAGCCGGCTGCTAGCATCGTCGCTGAAGTTCCTTCTTTCCCGGTTGCGCTTCAGTTTTCCCTCCCGAGGCGCTCGGCCCGACGGCGGCCGTTCGTTCTCCGAGCGTTCGTGGCCCCCAACCGCTTCGGCGAGACGCGCTAGCCCCGTCGGTCTTCGTTAGCTTAGCCTCGCGCGCGGCGTCTCCGTTTCGTCCTCGTCACCCCTCGGGTGTGGAAGTTTGCCGCGCCGGCTCGATTCTCGGCAGGGACGGACTTGACAAAGTCGGGCGTCCTTTGTGTTTTTCATTCTGGTTTCTTTTCGTTTTTTGGAGGACGGGGGGAGGGGGGGGGTCCTTGCCTCACGTTAGTTTCCGCAGGCCCCACGTTGATGTGGCCGATGTTGGGGATTCTCGCCGTCCAAGGCCTTTGAGCAATAACCAAACGGGGCCGCGCGAACTCATGAGGCAGGGCGGCGTCCGTCTCCGTTTTTGCGCCCGTGTGTTTCCCGCCCGTTGTTGTTGTTCGCAGGCTCAAAGCGCACCAGAGACTCCACACGGGCAAAACCTTCAACTGCGAATCGGAAGGCTGCGCCAAGTACTTCACCACCCTCAGCGACTTGAGGAAGCACATTCGCACGCACACCGGAGAGAAGCCTTTCCGGTGAGCGCGCCGACCGCAAAGCGCCCGCTTGCGCCGCGCCGTCCGAGCAAAACGTGAATCGGCGGCTTCCCCCTCAGATCGGAGGCCGAACTCATTCGGATTCGCATTCTCTCCTCACGCTTCGTCTCTCGTGAGGGCAAAATCCGGCCGACGGGAGGCGTTTCGGCCGCTTTGACGTGATTTGATTTGTTTTTTTTTTTTTGTTCCCACCGCGCAAGGTGCGACCACGACGGCTGCGGCAAAGCTTTTGCGGCAAGTCATCACCTCAAAACCCACGTCCGGACCCACACAGGTACTGACGCGTCGGCCGAGCCCGACCGACCTTACCGGAGCCGACGCGCATCTTGTAGCTGCGCTTCCGACACGCCTCGCGGCGCCCGTGACCCCCGCGTCCGTGCGGGAAAATGGCCGCGATCCGAGTCTCTCCGCAAATCCTTTTCCAGGCGAGAAGCCCTTCAACTGTCCGAGCGACGGCTGCGAGAAGACGTTCAGCAGCCAGTACAGCTTGAAGAGTCACATCCGCGGTCACGATAAGGGGGCGCCCTTCGGCGTCGCCCTCGCTCGCCCGCTGTCCGAGGTGAGCGAGGGCGACGCCGCCTCTTGGAGGATCCGCTCGCTCGGTATGGCCGCGTCTCGCCGCCGCCGCCGCCGCCGCTCATCTTTTTGCTTTTCTCCGGCCGTAGGATGCCAACCATTCGTTGTGCCTCAGCGACTTGAGTCTGATCTCGACCGACTCGGACCTGCCGGAGCAACTGCGCAACGTAAGTCCCTCTTGGCCGCCGGGATTTCCGATGGCGATCCTCCAAGGCTCTCGCGTCGCCACCGTCCGAACCCGAAGAGGGCTTTTGACGGCCGCTTCCCGAAAAGCGGACAAAGGGCCGGCCGGCGTTGAAAATGCCGCCGTGCTTTTTGTCGGTGATTCTGGCGCCCCGCTCGATGCCGACAAATCCTCGTGACTGAGACGCAAAGGAAGGAAATGTGGGCGTGGCACGTTTGTGAACCTCCTTCGAGTCCCGCTCGCGATCGCTGTCGTTTCCGGGTGGAGGGGAGAGAGGCAGCTTTGAACGGCGGATGTTCTTTCCATTTCGAATCGGTCGCAGGCGCAGAATTTGGACGTGAACCAGCTGACCCCCGTGAGAATCTTTGAGCTCATGTTCCAGAGTCCTGACGACAGCGTGAGCCAAGACGAGGCCCCCCCAGGCGGTGAGAACCTTTGCGCCCCTTTTCCCCCCCC
>NW_017805078.1:69211-69358 GCF_001891065.2 Hippocampus comes | reverse complement strand
TCTCGGCGAGCGCTTGGGGCCGGAGACCCCCGCCCCGCCCGCGGCGACCGAGGCTTCGTCTCTCATCCCTTTGTCTCCCGACCCCGCCTGTTCCCGCCCGGTCGCCGACGCGCCTCCCTCTTCTCAGGCCCCGGCGCCGGTCGCCGC
>NW_017805078.1:60524-69092 GCF_001891065.2 Hippocampus comes | reverse complement strand
CCTTTGGCCGCTAACGTCGTCGCCGGTTCCGGCCCCGCCCCCTCGGCGCCGACCCCGAACCTGCTGCCGCCCGGCCTGGTCGTGTCCGACCAGAACCTTCAGTGGATCCTGAGCGGCGCCGCCGACGGCCAGCTGAACCCCCAACGAGCGGTGAGTTGAGAAACGCGGCGGCGGCGACGCCTCACGTCGATCGGCGCGCCTTTCCCATTCCTCCGTGTCCCGTCTTGTTTCGCAGTCGGCGGGCGGCCCAAAAGTGGAGAAGGTGTTTTTTACCACAGCCATACCGGTGGGCGGCAGCGCTGGTGAGATTTTGCTTTTCGTGACTTTCCGCCTTCGCGAATGTAAACGCTTTCTTTTTGAATTGAAGCGGCGAGGACGGAATTTGCGCCGCTGATTTGTCCCGATTTGCCGCGGCCCGGTCGGCAAATCCCGGCCGCGAGGCGAGAGCGTCGCTTTTGGCATTGGCCGTTCCTCTGCGCTGTATTTTCAGGCAGCGCCGTCCAGCAGATCGGCCTGAGCCTGCCCGTCATCATCATCAAGCAGGAGGAGTCGTGCCAGTGCCATTGCGCCTGCAGGGACGCGGCCAAAGACGAGGCGTCGCCGCCTCCTCCTCCTCCTCCGGTAGCGCCCGCGCGCCATCCGGCCCCCGCCTGCTCTTCTCCGTGCTGCCTCCCCGCGTCTTCCTCCGAGGTGGGTGAAGTCGAGCCGCGCCCCGCTCGGACGTCGCCGCCGCCGCCGTCGGCGACGTCGCACGGGCTCGCCAACATGGACGTGTCGGACTTCCTCTCGATGCGGAGCCCGGACGCCGCCGCCAACATCGAGGCCCTGCTGCTCGTCGCCGACGACTTCAGCATGGCCACCGAAGGCGAGCCTTAGACGCGGGCGCGCGCCGCCTCGCACCTCCAGTTGCGTTGTCCTTCTCCGCGGCATTGCGCAACGTACCCCGCGCCGCACCCGCGCCGCCGTTTGAGTCTTTTCGCGGTCGTTCACTGTTGCGGGGACAAATGCGGTCCGAGAGGCGTTTTCTTTCCTTGAGGAGCGTTCTTCGTACGATTCAAATTGTATCCGAGTCACGGACGGCGTCCGGCGCGGTTGCGCTGTCTCCACACTGAATTTGTGAGCGCTGCCGATTTGCCGGCCCGGCGGGGGCGGAGGGGGGGCACGCGCTCGGAGCCGGCTTTATTGCACTGATGGAGACGGAGCTCCCCGCGCAATCGTCGCGGGCGGCCGCCAGCGCTCGGAAGCCCGTCCAAAAGACGGCATTCTTGGCAAATTTGGGCTTCCGTCGCATCGCTCCGCTCCACAAGTTCAACCTCATTCGGAATTGCGGATTGTCCTTTATTTATGTCACGAAAGATGAAGAGTCTTTTATTCATTTATTCCGATCAGACATGCATTTAACAACAAAAGAGCCTCAAGGCAGCTCACGCCAACTCCGAACCATTCCAGATATGCAGTACGGTGGTATTATTCGGGTCCAAATGTTCAAATTTACACATCGTAATTTCCACATACGATGAATCAGCTATGCAATTTTCAACAAAAAGTTTTTCAGTGGCATGCGCAACAGACGCCCGGGCACCATAACTCCTTCCTTCCTTGCTCGCTCGCTTCCTTGGTGTCGTGTTTAGAGTATTTTTTTATATGCGTCGCAAACGGTCGGTAGAAAGAGAGAAAAAACGTTGCCACTGATGTCAACCGCACAAAGATGGACAAAGCCCCCCCCCCCCCCCCCCCCCCCCCCCGCGCTGCGGGGGCTCCCTGCCCCCCGCCCCGTTGCCCTTTGGGAATGAGGTGAACGCCCAAGGATGGGAAGCGGGTTCATTTAGGAGCCGCCTGCACCCCAAGGACCGCTCCAGTGAGGTCTTGAAAGATCGATTCCGTTTTAGGAATGGACTCGGTTTCAAACGAGAAATCCAGACGGGTCTTTGTCTTTGCTCGCTGGCCTTGGAGCCCGAGGGGGTCGGACGGCTCGCCCGCGAGCCGAATCGTCGCCCCGAGCGTCCCGCGAGCATCGATGGGGCTCCTTGGCCAAGGCGAACCGGCTCCGTCGCTTGCCTCCCGATCGCAAGTTGACACGCGACGATTGTTTTTTTTTTTGACACGGGTTTATTGCAAGGGAGCCATCATTCATTTGACAATTGCATCGAATCGGTCCAGGAGGAAATCGCTACGGCGCGTGCTTCCGAAGGGGGATGTCTCGCCGCCACCCGGCCTGCGAGAATGTGTGTGTGTGTGTCTAGGTTGGATGTTTGCATATGCTCGATATCACAACTTTCTCAACTAAGAGCACTGTACTAATAAAAACGCATTGCCTGGGGAGAGCGCCGTTGTTGTCTCATTTTAGCGAGAAGCGGGTGGTGGTTTTTGTGGCGGCAAGGTCTCGTCCGGCAGAGATCTCGTCTGTGGGGGAAAACAAACAAATTCAAAAGTCGAGTCGCGGTGCCCGAAACGGCGTCGACGTTGCTCACCACGAGAACGCGGTCGAGCTCTTTCAAGTCCTGCAGGATTTGATTGCACAAGGCGATTTGCTCCGACGCCGTCCGGATCCTCTCGTCGACATCCCGCCGCACCTTCGACGAAACGGCGCGCGAAATGTTTAGCCTGAAAACGACTCGGCCCGCTTGCGATTTCTCCCCACTGACCCTTTCCGCGACGGGCGCGCGAGCACCATTCGCCTCGGACATCGTGGGTTCCGGAGACCTCGAAGCGTTTTTGACTCGGCACGCAACGAATACGAGACGAGGCAGGTGATTCAAATCGGCCGTCGTTTTTGATCGCGCGCGTTTTTTTATTGGTCGAGGCGGCGGGGACCGTCAAAAGTGACCTTTCGAAACGTTTTCAAAATTAAATGGGGCCGGAAGCCACAACATCCAAAATTATTGTCACTCGTCTCAAGTTTTTAGTTGGACGTCCACGTACTTTGGGTGGCCGACGGGGAAAAAGAACTCGAAAGCAAATGCGACTGGCCCTTTAAGAATGACGTCAACAAGCATTCGGGGCGGAACCCGGAAGAATTCACTTCCGTCTTGGCTGCGTGTTTCTCCTCTTCGACCCGTGGACTTGACGCGGTTTCATGAGGGCTTTTCGGCAGTTGGCCGTACAAATACTCCAATTCAGAGGCGAAATGTGTGAACCCTTGAAGACCAAAGTGCTGCGTTTGCCACCGGCCGGCGGCGACGGACCGTTTGTTCCGGAGGAAGGTAACGAACGAACGAACGAACGCGCTCGACGACCCCGAAAATGCCCCTCTCTGTCCGGTCTTGTGGAGTAGTCGGAAGAGTCGGCGACGTCGACGTGGCTGCTTGTGACGTCAGATTGTCTGCACCGTTGCCGTGTTGAAAAGCGGGAAGGCTTTCTGTTACGGCGGTCCAACCAAGAGCCCAGAAAACCAGCGCTTCGGCTTTCGAAGTCACTGTAACGCGAGAACGGCATGTATATTCCAAAATGGGAGGGCGCTTTAGGCACCAGCGTTTTTGACCTTTCACCCCCCAAGCCCCTCGAAAAATTAGGCGTGATTTGATACTGCAGCTCAAGCACGGGCCGGTAAATTTGCCGGTTGCTCTCTGTTCCTCCCCTCGTCCCCACGGTCACGTGACCGAAGGAACAAAATCTCCTCCTCCCTCTGCGATCGGGCGAGAAGAGAAGCTCGGTCATCCGGCAGGGAGTCCCAAGTCCTCCGCGCTGAGAGGACAAGTTTGCCGCGAGGCGGCTCGGGTATCTTTTCGCGGATGTCTCGGGGACGCCTCCCCCGGGTGAGGTATTCCGGGCACGAAGGCCCCCGGCCGGATATGACCCAGGACACGCCGGAGAGACCCGGTGCCCCGGCTGGCCTCGGGATCCCTCCGGAAGAAGTGGCTGGGGAGAGGGAACTCTGAAGTAAGCGCAAGATAATGGAGGCCGAGAGCTGAAGCATCAACAAGGGACAGCGTTCCCTCACCTATCGTGCACGGTGGGGACTGGGACTCGGCCGTGAGAGTGAAAAACCGCAACCCCCCCCCCACAGGGGAAGGTGTCGGGCGGGGCCGCCGAGACACGCGGCCAATCGGCTCACGGGCTATAAATCCACCGCCGGCGTCATCGCTCAACGTCGCGGGAACCGGTCGCGCGTGCGGGCGTGTCCAAAACCTCGGGCGTCGTCGGGCATTTTTTTTTTTTTCCCCGGCGAGGTCCTTGAAGGTGGAATCCCCTTTTTTCCGCAGATGTCGCCGCCGTCCTGAGCCGCACGGCGACGGCCCTGCGGGACGGCCGCGTGGTGGCCGTGCCCACCGACACCATCTACGGCCTGGCGTGCCTGGCCCAGAACTCGGCCGCCGTGCGCCGCATCTACGACATCAAGGGGCGCGACGAGCAGAAGCCTTTGGCCATTTGCGTGGGCGAAATCCACGACATCTACAAGTAAGAACGCAATCCAGAGCCCGAACGGTCGGGCTTCTTCGATTTGACGGGGCAACGCCGAGCGGGATCGGCAATCCAAAGGGCGAGAGCCGACCCTCTTTTTTCCTCTCCGTGCGCAGGTACTGTCGGGTGAAGGTGAAGGAGGACCTGCTCCGCGACCTCCTGCCGGGTCCGGTCACGCTGGTGCTGGAAAGGTCGCAAGTGCTCAACAGAGAGCTCAACCCCTTCACCGCGGTGAGTCGCGCCGTGCCAAACGCGGCTGGCCCCTCCCCCTCCTCCTTCTCGATATTCACGGCGTGCGCTCGCACTCAGCTCGTCGGCGTCCGCATCCCGGACTGCGCCTTCATCCGTCGTCTTTGTCAGATGTGCGGCGAGCCTCTGGCGCTGACCAGCGCCAACGTCAGCGCGCAAAGCAGCACCGTGGCCGCCCACGTAAGTGCCGCTCCAAACGATGGCGGTCAGCTGTAGCGTCGGCGCCAATAAACGGGTTCTCTCTCTTTGGTCGCTCTTTTTTTTTTTTATTGCGCGCAAAGCAGCACCGTGGCCGCCCACGTAAGTGTCGACCCGTGCAGGGGGAGGCCCCGCCCCGCTACGCTACGCCCGCGTCCGAGGCCGGTCGCGGATAAGCGCCGTCCAAGATGGACGGAATGGCGGCGTTCGCCTCGCCCGTACGCCGTCCCGAACCCGCGTGCCGCTCCAAACGACGGCAGTCAGCTGTAGCGTCGGCGCCAATCAACGGGTCTCTCTCTTTGGTCGCTCTTTTTCATCGGAAGGAATTTGAAGATCTTTGGCCCGAGCTGGCCGTGGTGGTGGACGGAGGGCCGATAGGAGACCGGAGCCGGCTGGGCTCCACCGTGGTGGACCTGTCCGCGCCCGGCAGGTACCGGATCATCAGAGCCGGCCGGTAAGCTCCTCCTCTTCTTCATTTCGACGCCGGAAAAAAAGGGCTTCCTGGCCGTCGCGTCGGCTGTCATTTTACTTTCCATCGGAATATTCCCGCGCCGATTGCTTTTGCGAGTCGAGGTGCCGCCGCATCGATGTGGCGCGCGCCAGTCGTTCTGCCGCGGTTTCTTTGCGTGTGCTTGAGGAGGAGAACCCCAAAAGCCTTTTTGCCTGGGTTGCAGCGCCTTTTCCTCAACCGTGGACGTGCTGGAGGGCAAGTACGGACTGGCCTCGGAGGAGTTGGGATGACCGTCCGAATGCCGGGGGGCAACGCGATCGAGCGCTTCTTCTTTCCAAACGGCGAGGGGGCCAGGCGCATCTTTTAGTCGCCGCCGATGGCGCCGGCCGTCTTTTGGCGTCCGCTCCGGCCAACTCCACCTTTTTGTTATCGCCAGTCGCGTGTCACGTGCGAGCTTTGGGAGGATTTCCGTTTTACTGCTTGAACAGTTAAAAAAGGGGGTTGGGGGGGGGGCGGTTGCCTCAAAGCTGTTACGGGCGTACAATAAAAGCTGATCTTCAAATGTTTTTGGGGGGGAGGGGGGGCCTCATTGTCGAGCGCAAAACACAAAAGAGAGAGGCAGCGTTTTGATGGTGAACATTCCGCTTTTACCCGAGCAAATCCGTTGCAAACGTCCACATTTGGGAGTGGCCAAAAGCAATCGGGCGCGCGTCCGTCTTGCGACGACGAGCCGCTTTTGGGCAGTTTTTGCCATCAAAAGCGCCGACGAGGCCGCTGCCAACAATGCCTTGTTGTCGTCATGACTCGACTCGACTCGTCCGGACTCTTTGAAACGCGGCGTTGGGGCGCTTCTCGGGGGCTGCGGTCCAGCTTGGAGAGTCACTGTTGGGTTGGTTTTTGTTTTTTTTTTTTTTTCTTCCCCTTTTCCAATCAATCGCCAGATTTCACTGCTTGCAATCTTGTCAATTTACCGCCGGAATAAAAGTCATCAACGTCACCGAGGTTTGTGCTGTGCTTTGTGTGGGAACGGACGTGTATATATATATATATAATTTTTTTTTTTTTTTTTTTTTTTATATATATTTGAAAAAATCCGCGATGCACTGAAGCCGTGATCATCGAACCGCGAAATAGCGAGGGATCTCTGTACGTGTGTGTGGGAATCATTTTATCTCTCTCTCTCTTTTTTTAATCAAGCCCAAAATTCAAGCAAACCGGAAAGGAGGAAAAAAAATGGCAAAGAGCGTCACGGTTTCCAGGTTCGCGCGGCGACGAGCGCCGTTTTTCCCTCCGGTTTGTTCCCGAAGAGGGAAGGCGCGTCGCCGGAGCTCCTCGGCCTCACAGGAGCCAGCGCTCCTTCTCCCGGTGGAATTTCTCGGCCCAGCGTCTGGTCAGCTCCAGGTAGCGCCGGGGCCCGTGCGGCCGGTAGTCCAAGTAGACCCTGGCGGCGCTCTTCTTGGGCACGGCGCTCTCGATCTGCGTGCCCTCGTGCCACTGGTTGAAGGAGGCGACGGCCAGCGCGTCGGGCCGCGCTGTACATGCCGTCGAAGCCGCCCGCCGCGATGTCCCGCCCGTGGCGCTCCTCCACCATCAGGGCCAGGAAGACGCCGTCGTAGGCCGAGCCGCGCAGGCTGCGCGACCCGCCCGCCGTCAGCAGCCGCGCCCAGGACTCCGCCGGCGTCAGGTACGAGTCGTAGACGTAGAACAGGGGCAGGCCCTTCCCCGCGCCCCACGCCGACCTGTAGACGGCCGCGTGCTCGCCGTACCTTGGGTGGGCGAGCGGGACGGGTCCGCTGAGGAGGCGAGGCCCCGCCGCGCGCAAAGCGGCCCGGACGCTCTCCTTACCTGTCAATGATGTACTTGACGTTGTCGAGCACGCTCTGTTCGTTCCGTTCTCGGTACGGTTGGATGTGAAACGCCACCTGGAAGAAGAGCGGCGGGCATGCGGCGTGTGGGCTCGGGGGGCATATTCGGCCTTCTAGCCTAAGCCTTGTCCCGTCTGCTTTCGAACGTCCTGTCCTGGCTGATACCGTCCTGTCCCGTCCGGTCTATGGCGTCCCGTCCCGCCCGCTCCACTCCCGTTCTGTTCCGTCTACTCCATCCTATCTTGTCCTGTCCCATCTTGCCCTTTCTCGTCTTGTTCTGTCCTACCCCTTCCTACCTTATGCTGTCCTGTCCTGTCCTGTCCTAACCCATCCCGTCTTCTTTCGCCCTGCCCTTTCCCATCCTTGACTCGGGCCGTCCAATCTTGCCGCGTCCCGTATTGTCCGAGCCTGTCCTTTTCTGTCCCGTCCCATCCCGTCTTGTCTCGCGCCAACCCGCCCGAGCCCATCCTCTCTCTCGTCCCGTCGCCGCAGTAGGAATAGAGCTCTGTTGTAAGCTCCGGTGTCACATGATTTACCAAACCGGAACCGTGTTTGTCATCCCCAAGCATACACTTGGCGACACCGACGAAAGTTTTATCGTCGTCAGATGCACGCACACAAACGCCATCGGGGCAAAACACCTCAAAAGTGTGAAGCCGGAACGACAGCAACAACGCGTGGGTTCATTTTGTTCTTACCTTGAGATTGTGTCTATAGGCGCCGTCTAGTATGGAAGGTACGAAATCTTCCGTGGGTTCCCCGTTGTCATCGGCCATGCCAGGAGGATACCAGGACAGCACCAGAACCCCTGCAGAACCATCCAGGCAAATCCTTTCAGAGCCCTGCCACCAGGCGGCGCCTAAGCAATACTTTTCGGACAACAAAAGGTAGCGCAGGTTTTTTTTTTCCTTTTTTTTTTCGGCAGAGGATAAGAGGACGGGTTCCCAAAAAAGTACAGTTTAGTTGCATTTAATGTTATGTTGTTGCGTGTGCTTTTTGGTACAGTGCGAATTCTTTTCTACCTCTTGTTAAAAACGTATTACACCAAAAATGGTGTTGTGGCTGGATCAGAGACTCTAATCCCATTTGATTGGAAAATTTGAAGTCGCCACCGTGCATCGACAAATATATTCGATCTAAAAAGATTTCCGAGTGACTCCAGTACGCCGCACATGGCCGAGGGAGCTGTCCGTGGTACTGGACGATTGCTTGCAGGATCGCGTTCAGAAAGTCGCGATCAACTCTCAGAAAGTCACCTCGTTTTATAGACATATTAGTCTGGGTGCTGCTGCTCAAAATAGGCCCGAGTTGAGCCGTCGCCAAACGTTCGCGCTAACCTGCCGCCGAAGCCGCGATCTGCTCCATGTGGGACTCCAGCACGTCCGGGTCCCTGGAGCTGTACGG
>NW_017805078.1:60065-60514 GCF_001891065.2 Hippocampus comes | reverse complement strand
CGCCGCCGACGAGCTCCGCCGCGCGGCGCCCCGCTCCGGCCTGTTGGGAACCGGATCCGAGAAGCCGTCCCCGGTCTTGAGGGTCCGGAGAGCCATCATGGCTCCGAAGATGAAGACGGCGAAGACAAAGAGAGCCGCGCAAGCTCTTCTCCGCAGCCGACCCATGCTCGGCGGGATGGCCGCTTGCGCTTGGGGGATGTCTTGACCGACTGTCGGCCTCGACCGGAGGGAGGCTCCGCGGCTTCTCAGCGGCCCATCTCCGGCGAAACACAGCCGCGCCGCCTACGTGCACGCCAACCCGGCTGGCTTCCTGTGGTGGGGGGGCTATCGCAGCATCCGCGAGGGCGCATGCGCGCGCGCGCGTTTGTCTCGGTCGGGTTGGGCGCCGGTTTCCGGTTTGGGGATCATTACGTGTTTGTAGCGACGCCAAGCGGCTCAACTAGATAATT
>NW_017805078.1:58762-59646 GCF_001891065.2 Hippocampus comes | reverse complement strand
GCTGGATCAGAGACTCGAATCCCATTTGATTGGAAAATTTGAAGTCGCCACCGTGCATCGACAAATATATTCGATCTAAAAAGATTTCCGAGTGACTCCGGTACGGCCGCACGTGGCCAAGGGAGCTGTCCGTGGTACTGGACGATTGCACAAGTCTTCTTCTTCCAAAAAAAAAAAAAAGACTCTTTCAGTTGACTAATGCCAGGTCCACTCCAACAAGAATAAAACGCTTCCACCTTGCGTGTTGAAAAAAAATGGAACTTTGCCGAGCCTTTCGGTCGGCGACCTTATCCCGAACACCGATTGGCAAATGTGTTGCATTCATGAAACCGTCGGAACAAAAACAACGCGGCAACATCGTGTGCTGCAGACAGAGACACTCTGACGGGATTTTCCAGTCGCGTCTTCTTCCTCCTCGGGTGTCAAACAACGAATACTGCTGCTGCCGTACCGCTGAATTGAGCGAGGAGGGGACACAAAGCGTAATTCTCAGGCAGGACACGCCCTGCTGAAATATGATTGGTTGCTCCGTGCAGCGCAGGCAGTCGATCAATCGATTGCGTCCGTCTTTCCATCCGTACGTCACGGGCGGGGGAGGCCCGGCACCGTGTGGTTTTTCATTTATGACCGGCCCTTCCATGACATCGTTAACCTCAATTAAACAATTTATTCATGGCCGCTGAACATGATGCGGTCAAGGAATGATTCGCTGCGGGGGTGGAGAAAGACCATTTTTCGATAGTTTTTTTGGGGGGGGGGCTTTGGTTTTCAAGCGGAAACGGATATTGAATCAGCATTTAATTTGATTCGTTCAGCTCTACTATCAATGGAGATACTCCATTCATCATTTTTTTTTTGCTTCTTACGGTTACTATATATATATA
>NW_017805078.1:57726-58101 GCF_001891065.2 Hippocampus comes | reverse complement strand
ATAATTAAAAGTAAACTTTATTTGTATTTAAAGGTATGAAAACAAAAAAAAAAAGAACTCCAAACACTGTTGTGACAGCATTGCTTGTTAAATTTAAAAAAAAAATGGAAGGTGGGTGGCGGGGGTCATGAAAAAGACTCTTTCAGTTGACTAATGCCAGGTCCACTCCAACAAGAATAAGACGCTTCCACCTTGCGTGTTGAAAAAAAATGGAACTTTGCCGAGCCTTTCGGTCGGCGACCTTATCCCGAACACCGATTGGCAAATGTGTTGCATTCATGAAACCGTCGGAACAAAAACAACGCGGCAACATCGTGTGCTGCAGACAGAGACACTCTGACGGGATTTTCCAATCGCGTCTTCTTCCTCCTCGGG
>NW_017805078.1:56905-57495 GCF_001891065.2 Hippocampus comes | reverse complement strand
GGTCGAGCTTGTTTTTTTTTTTTTTTACACACACACACACACACACACTCTTGTGTTGTATGTCTTTTTTTAAGAACTCAATACAATCCTGTTTTAGAAAAGTATATTTAAAAGTAAACTTTATTTGTATTTAAAGTTATGAAAACAAAAAAAAAAAGAACTCCAAACACTGTTGTGACAGCATTGCTTGTTAAATTTAAAAAAAAAATGGAAGGTGGGTGGCGGGGGTCATCCCCAATAATCATGAGAAAAGAAAACATTTCCATCGTAGATGATTCCATCAAGTTGTCATTCCAAATGGTTTGAATCGTACGGTGTCGTTTTTTCTTTCAATTCCCAAACAGTTTTTGGAGTTCCAAATCTTTCCTCGTCAAGGACTTTTCGGACACTTTTCCAATATGACGTCCAAAGTCCCGCAATGAAATCGAAGCGTGCGTGGCTCGTCCACTTGCGGGCGTCGTCCCCCCGCCCGCCCCAATGTGGACGAAACGTGCCCGCCCGCCGTCATCGGACAAGGTGACGTCACCGAGCCCAGGCTCGCGCTTGTTTTGTGTTCGTTTGTTTTCTTGTCGCGGCTCGTTCCAGTTCAG
>NW_017805078.1:51124-56807 GCF_001891065.2 Hippocampus comes | reverse complement strand
GGGGGGGGCGTGCGAGGTCCACGCCGGAAGGCCGAAGCCGCAATCTCCTCACGCTGTGAGGCAGGCGGACGTGCCGGAAAAAAAAAAGGCATTTTCAAATCAATGCTTAAGAAAATAAATGGAGTTTGCCAACGTGGGGAAACAAAAAGTGGAGGAAATGTGCCAAAATGGATGCCGGCGCTAAGAAGTGGTGAAAAAGCCAAAAGGGGCTCTTGTGAGCGTTTGAAGACCAAGACGAGCCAAGCAGGCCCCAAAAGGGACGCCGAGGAAGGAGGCCGGAGGTGCTCGGGTCGAGACGACCTGGGGCGGGGGGGGGGGGGGGGGGGGGGGGGGGTTGTTTCTCTTGACGTCGTCTTACTTTTGGGGGCTGCGAGTGGGCCGAGGGGATGAGCACCCCAACCCCCCAGGGTCATTGTTTCACCAACGCGGACCACCCCCTTCGCCCTCCCTTCCGCTTTCTCCCGCTTCACTTTTTTTTTTTGGGCGATCGTGGCGACGAGCAACGCGGATCGCTGCGTGTAGCGTGGCTTGCTCTCATCTTTTCTTTTCTGGACGAGACATGGGCTCCGTTTCCAACCAGGAATTCCCAGGTAGCGTTCCCCCCCCCCCCACACACACTTTCCATCCATCCCACGGTGCGCCCGTTAATTGATTAATGAGTGTGAGGTGGCGTCTCATTCGGGGATGGCATTTGCGCTTTACGTGGCGTTGGTTTTTTCAATGTGGCCCGATTTGTTGAAGGCGGTTGCAAGGCGGACGACGACGATGAGGGCCCCGGCGCGGCCGAGGACGACTCGCAGCCCCTGCGGGGCCTGGGCTCGTGCAAGTGGTTCAACGTGCGCATGGGCTTCGGCTTCCTGTCCATGACCAGCCGGGACGGCGTGACGCTGGACGAGCCCGTGGACGTCTTCGTGCATCAGGTACGTTCCTGCGCCGTTCTTGTCAAAAGAAAAAGGGAGGAAAAAAAAAAAAAAAAAGCCCGATTTTCACTTCCGCTTGAAATGGCAATCGTGAAAAAGACACCCAACCCCCCCGCCCCCCCTCTTCTCTTTGGAACTTGGGATTTCGTTGGTTGTCACGACATGGTGACTTTTGTGCGGGCCTCGGTTTTTTTTTTTTCCCCCCCTTTTCCTTTTTCGTTGGTGGTCGTGGAGTGTGGGGGGTTGCTTTCAGCTCCCTCGGTGTTGTTTCCCACTGGGGGGTGGAAACACGTGAAAGCGCGGAGGGAGTCAAGCCCCGATGCTGCCTTTCCACAGGCTCGTTGGTTGGTTGGTTGGTGCCATTTTCGGATGATGATGATGGGAGGCAAAAAAAAAAAAAAGTTGCTTTCATTTAGCGGTTGGCGAAGTGCATTTTTCTTTTTGAAGACGCTCCCTGCCTCCGTTCACCTTCGGATGAATCCCGTGACGCTCCCAATCACAAGGAACAAGTTTGGCTGCGCGTTGTCATCATCTCATTCTTCAAGAATACGCCAGTTCGAAACAGAGACTCTTGTTCTCATTATGCCCCCCCCCTCTTCCTTCCTTTGAATGAAAACAGCCTCTCCATTGGATTTTTTTTTTTTCTTTCGTATTGTTTTGGGGTCATCCAGAAAGGGAAAGCTAAAATGGCAGCCGGCGTCGTTGAAATCTTCTCCGTGTCGTGCTCTCTTCTTGTTTTGACAAGATGACAGAAAGGCACGGCGTCGCTCCTTCCCGGCGACTTCTGGATCGGGCCTCCGTCAAGGCCGCTTGTGCCGCCGCGCGCGTGGCAAGCGGTGTTGTTTTGAATGGCTATTTTGCCCTTTGCGCATTTCTGATGAGTCAAACTTCCGAACCTATTCTAGATGTGTTGGGAATGACTTTTCATCCCCCCCCCCCCGCCACCAGCGTAAGTTCTTTCCGAACAATTCCACACACCCCAAAAGGCCTCGAAGCGAATGAGGCATTCAGTAAGAAACGTTCACTCTCTCTCTCCGGTTCCAAATGGAAACTTTTGGGCCGGTTCCGAACTTCTCAAGGACCAACGTTGCCCCAAAACGTTGGCCATCGGGTTTTCCGATGAAGACGTGCTGGACGACAAGTGACGTTTCTCGACCCGTTTCCCGCTCGATGTGATGTTCGGCCCATTCGGGGAGCCGCGACCTCCGTCCGATTCCCGAATCCCAAGATGCTTTCTCTCCGAGGCTCATCCTTTCCCGCGTGGCGGCGTTGCCCAACGTTCCCTCCCTGCTTCCGCATTTCCGCTTGGAACCTTCCTATTGTCACGTGACATTTCTCCCGGTGGGGACGCGCGGGGCCAAACGCGGCTGTTGCGACAAGATGGGGACTTAGCATGTGAATGAGAGGAGAGAGGCCGCTCGCCGCCTCGTTCGCCTCCAGGTTCCTGTCGTAAAGTCATCCATCCCCCACGCCAAAGAGCTCTTGTCGCTTTCACGTGCGTGAATGGGAGGATTGGCGAGTTGGACTCGGCGTCGCTTTCAAGTACACGTGGAGGCAAAGTGCACACGAAGGGGAAGCTCGGTGCTGCCGCCAGTGTCGAAACGGGATCGCCGAAGACACGTCGGTGACGCCAATGAGCTGGGCGCAAGTTATGCCGCGCGTCATTGGCGCGTTCTCAAATGGGAGGGCGACATAAAAAAAGAGAGCGCGAGGAGGCCCGGGCGATCAAATTAGTGGCCGGCCGCGCGTCACCGAAAATCAACTGCCAGGATCCTCCGAGCCTTTTGTGCGGGCGCACAATGGGGCCCATACGTGTGAATGGGGCACCCCTCGGCCCGTGACCGAGCCCCTTCTTTGTCTCCGGGACGGTCCTTCTCTTGGCCGCTCGAGCCTCTGATGTCTTCCTCCGCCGTTGCGCGAACAAAAGTCCGGCGCGCTTTGGCACTCCAAAGACTTTTGGAGTCCACCCTGGAAAACTTCAAGCCTCCTCACCTTCCCCGAATTAGCTGACGGCCGTTGGCGGCCGGGGTCGCGCGTGGGGGCCAGAGGAAGCGGGTCACCATCGGATCCCGACGGGAGCGGTCGACGGGTGCTCGAGAAATGGCCCACAAATCAACCCGTCGTCGTACTTGGCCCAAAAAGCCGGCGCGCCTTGGCAAAGTCTGGTGCATTCTCCGCATTTGAAAACGAAACGTGTGGTGCGGCGGTGCCTTGATATGCGAGCGACTTCCCCGTTGAAGATTACTGCCAAAGTAAACGTCAAACCGAGAGCTTGCCGTTCATTTAAGATCAAGATTGCTATTGCCAATTGTTCCTGTTTTTTCACGGATGTCATTTTTATTTCATTTAGCAGCCCGACAGCAGTCGGTCGGAACGAGCGGCGGTACGTCTCCTCCTTGCAGCGCCGATGTAACGGCCTCTGGACGAAGGAGCTCTCACCCGGCGCTGTCAGGGCGGGCCGGAGGCCTTATTTCACTTCGCTTGAAGCTAACGCTAGCGGCGCACCGGCTAATAGGTGCGAGTCGGCCGCCGTCCAAGAGATGCTCCCGTGGTGCCGCTTCCGCACGTTTCTCCCCTAAAATGTCGCTCCTTAAAAGTGCGTCAAGTTTCCCGTATGGCGGCTTTGCGTCCGGAAGGTGACGGAGCCGACGCTCCGGGCCAGAATCTTTCCGCCACCGCAGCAACCTTGAAGGCGTTTGTCACATGCATCCGTCCTCCCCGCGTGTTTTTGGGACGGAAGGAGTTTGAGATATGAGACCTTTCCGCCAACTCGCCACCTGCTCTTTTTTAGCAAACGCTCACGCTAGCCAAGATTGGCGGCTCTTTGGCCCATTTCAGGGCCGCCTTTCTCCTTCAGGTGGCAAAGTTCCCTCCCCACCCTCAAAAATGAGGCGTCTCGGTGGGGGTTTGCTATCTCTGCGGACGTTGTTGCTCTTCTGAGAAATATTCGAATGGAAGGAGCGAGCACCCCCACAAAGTAGCTCCATTTCCTGATCCGAGGCCCTCTTCTCATGGTATGTCTCTGGGCTCACTCCAGTTGAATGGAACCGTGACTTCTCTTCTTGTTTAATGACGGCCCATTTAAGCCCCAGTGCGCCCCCCCCCCCCTGGTTTTTTTTTCATTGTCATTTGATTAATTCAGCGAGTCAACCGGCCCCCCTTTCCCCTTGTCTTGCCACGCGTCGTTACACAAACCCCGAAATTAAATCGCAAATCAAGTTGTCGCGGGCTTCCGCGCGGGGGGCGGGGGGGTGGGGGCTATCAAAGGAAGACATCAGTCAGACCAACACTTCCCCCGCACCACCCCCCACCCTAAAACTTTTAATCTTGTTCGTCTTTGTGCCCAACAACCATCCGAGGAATGTCATCCCGATCGGCAACCCCCCCCTTGCCTTGCCTTGCCTTGCCTTGCGCCTAACCCCCGCTTGCGTCCTGCACTTTAGATTTGAGCGGCGGTGGCTGTGTTGGCCGAGTGGGGGGCTGCAGTGTGGAATGCTGCTCCTCCACCCTGAGAGCAAGGTGGGGGGGATGGGTTGAAGGTTACCCGCATCAGCTTGACCATTGGGAATTTGGGGGCGGGGGGGGGTATGAAGCAATACCATTCAGTGGATGTTGCTTGGGGGGGAGAGGGAGGTAAGCACACTCTTAAATAGTAGGACGGAAGATTAAAAAGCCCAAAGACTGAAGAGTGAGCAAAGTCAAAGTAGTGACGTGACGCCGCGCTGCGGCTCGACAATTGCTTCGATTCCGTCCGATGGCGTTTTCATTCGGCAAAGGCTGCAACGAAGGGGACAAAAAATGCTTTGCTTCGATCGGTCGGCACACTTCATTTGTCCTCCACTGGTGCGGTTCATTTCATAGCAGTAAGAGGTGCGGTCCACATTCAGGACCCCGAACCCGACTTGTGACAAGTTGAAGTGAGAGCGCCTCGGATTTGTTTGCGCACTCTTCTTGTAATTCGACGTGTCGTTGATGGACGCCAAATTTTGTGACGTCGGAGTGAAACGCTTGAGAAATTGCAAGTCAAAGCGTGACGTGAAGTCGGCGGCTCCATTTGAGGGCCGGAATGACATCGTCTTCATCCGAAGAACATCTTGCGTCATCGAGCCGATTCGTGCCCCCCCCCCCCCCCCCAAAAAAGACCCGGGATGACAAGTCAAGCGCCGTTGTGCTTTGCCGCTTCCCCGCCCGCGAGTGCTGACTGCCGGCGGCGTTTCCCTCCCCCAGAGCAAGCTACACATGGACGGCTTCCGCAGCCTGAAGGAAGGCGAGGCCGTGGAGTTCACCTTCAAGAAGTCCTCCAAGGGGCTGGAGTCCCAGCGAGTGACGGGCCCCGGCGGGATCCACTGCCAGGGCAGCGAGCGCAGGCCCAAAGGCAAGAAAGTCCAGAAGCGGCGCTCCAAAGGAGACCGGTAAGCAAAGCCTCGGAAAGGAGATCGCATCTGAATGCCACTTTAGCATTAGCAGCTAGCGAGGTTTGGCAAAGCAAAGCTGTTTTGTACTTAAAGACGCCAGGCGTCTCGTTCTATATCCGTTCCGCGTTCAGCTCGATAGTCGACCGCGTCGGGACGGCAGAATGGCCCGCGCTGGGCTGCGCGCTCGCTACGTCGTCGTTCTCGCGATGTAACGTTTGAAAGATGGAGAGAAGGCAACATTGCAATCGGGAGGATTTGGACTCGCGAACCGACGCTGACGACTGCAGTCAGCCCCAATTGAGTGGATGTGGGTCATGTTTTGTATTTTCCGTGGGTGGGGGCGGGGGG
>NW_017805078.1:46249-50986 GCF_001891065.2 Hippocampus comes | reverse complement strand
CCCCCCCCCCCCCCACCCCCAACAACAACTTCAAGCCTCGTTTGGGGTATCAGGTCCGGTGCTCCAATGATTTCATGTTTTCCGCGGGCGAGCAAAGAACGCGCCGCCGTCCGTTTAATCGATAGCAGATGTAAGAGGCGAGGCAAGCGGGTGAAAGGTCAGCGTTGCCATGGGAACGATGTCGGAGTTCTGCGGCGGCGGGTAGGGCTCAGGGTTCAGAGGTCATTGCCGGCGCCCTTCCGGACAAAGGCCCCCACTTCCCCCCCGACGACGACGGACGCCCATTTAAGGGCGGGGCTGCGACGCGCTAGCTTGGACGTCCCCAGCGGGCGCCGCCACAAAGCGGTAGCGGCTCATTTGTTGCTACTTCGATGGTGGCAAAGGGCAGGGGGGAATCCCCCCCCCCACCCCCTCCCAAATGACCAGCCCACGCCCACCATCCATCTGTCCCGCGGACGGACGCGTGGGGTCTTTCTTTGGATTTCATGTCCGATGACGCCAATGTCATCGGAGGCCCAACGCGGGCTCCCGAACTGACCCGCGGATGCTTTTGGCGTTCTTGCAGGTGCTACAACTGCGGCGGTCTGGACCACCACGCCAAAGAATGCAAGTTGCCGCCTCAGCCCAAAAAGTGCCACTTCTGCCAGAGCATCGATCACATGGTGGCCAACTGTCCGATCAAAGCGCAGCAGAGCTCGGCCGCTTCTCAGGGCAAGCCGTCCGCCTCCGAGGTTAACGAGGAGGAGGAGAGCGACCGTGCTTCCACGCCGCCGCCGCCTCCACAGGAGCCCTCCTGTTAGGGAGAGGCCCGATGGAGGTGGGTTGCTTTGGGGTTTTTTTTTTTTTTGTTGTTTTTCGGGAGGTGGGCAGGGTGGTTAGCAAAGAGGCCAATCAAAGTGCTTTGACACAAGGGATCACCTCTTGGATCTAAATCGGGTTGAAACGAGAAGAATCTTTGCTGATTTGTTTATTTTATTTTATTTTTTTTTGTTATTGTTGCTTCAACTCCTCTATACTGGTTGCATTATTGTGAGAATCACTGGCGTTCTTTCGAGACCTTCGCGTCACGCTCGCAAAAGAAATCCGCTCGGAAGATAACGTTACTTTGGGGTCAATCGCTCGGACCCGAGGCCGAATGCCGGCAACTGAGGTTCCGAAAAAGTAGAAGAACAGACACGGCGCAAATTCAGAGTTGCCGCGATGAACTTTTCTGTCGCCCGCATGAATGACGCCCGCGCGCACGCTCGCCCCATCCATGTTTTGCTTCGCGCCCGACAAGCCGGCCCGACTTTCGATGCGTCCCTGCGAGAAAAAACGTCGGGGCGCTTTCTTGGTTCCTCGTCTGTCTCGTGAGAAGGCGGCGCTCCACCTTTTGGCGCTCTGGCAATCGTCTCTCTTCTGTACAAATATTGATCACGTTCATTCAATTGCTTCTGCTTGATTGGATTATTATAGATATATATCAATTTTTTTTTTTTTTTTGGGTGTGTTTTACAGAATTGAAAAAAAGCCACCTCTGATATCGATAGCGATGTGTAGCAGTGCAATTAAAAAAAAAGAAAAAGTTTTTCTTTCAAGTTGGCGCTAATCAATCACTTCCTGCCCCCCCCCCCCCGAAGGGAAGTAGCCTGGCGCCTTTTGCTTCTTCTGAAAATGAGGGCCCGACCAATTAATCGGCCTGCTGATTCAATCTTAGCGAGCAAAAACTCGGTATCGGTCGGGCCTCGACGACGACCTTCGCGGGAGGCGATGACGCGGACGATCCTCCCACCTTTTTCTTGCGCTGGCCTCTCGGGCCGTTCTACCTCATCCGTTTGGCTTTTCAACTCGGGTGGTCACGCGACGCGGTCGAGCCGCCTCGCTCGCTTTCGGCGCCGAGCCGGCACGATAAGTAGAAGTGCAAAGCGCATTGCAGCCATCCGCGCCGATGTCAAAGGGGAAGCGTTTTGGGCTTTCTCTTCTTGCCGTCACGCTCACCGACCCGTCTCACGCCGCGTTATTCGTACGACTCCGGATCTGCCCACTTTTGAATGCAATGCCGACCGACGGTACCTCCGTCGCGGTGAGCGAGGATGTTCCAGAACGCGCCACGCTATCGGCTACTCCGTTTGTTAGCGTGCCGAACCCAACGCGCGCGCAAAGATCCGAAGCGATCGTTATCGAAGACGACGCCGCCCTCCCAAGTGTAGGGTCATCGGTGCCGGAAACGGCCAAACCTGCGCGGAGGAGCCCGTATGTAGAACTAGCTAGCTAAATCAGCCGGCGCTATACTCCCGTTTTACAGGAGACCCCACTTAATATATATGTATATGTCAAATTATTCTTTGTTGTGTTAGAGAGAGAAAACGAATCACGCTACGTATTTATTTGCATCCGGAATTCTCAAGTCGGCCTTCCAACGGCCAGGGGAACTCGATCGGTGCCCTTCGATTAGCGTTCGGCGCAGTCGACGGTCCCGGCCGGGCGCGGACTAGGTCGGGGGTCACCGACGGGGTGAGCGCGGGCACCGGGGAGCCATCAAGGACCACACATGAGTAGCCCGCGCGCCTCTTCCAAAAATAGGAGAGACCGTGACTCCCCGGGAATCTTGTCGAAGCCATCTTTTTTTTCAAAATGTGAACGTCCGGCAGCTATTTATCATCAAGTGGGGCCAATTGATCCGTTTGGTAATTATTGTGCGAAATCGCTAAGGCGACCGGTGTCTTCTCCGAAATGAATAGCATGAATTAGAACGTACGAAGGTAGCTCGAGCCAGTTTCTTTCAAAAGCGCATCCTATCGAAGCGCTCGCCCTCCCCGTTCATCGGGGAGCCAAGAAGGAGCGCTTCGTTTCAAAAAGCTTGCTGAACCCTGGACTGCATTGGCTGGAATTGAGTAACTGTGTCAAAATGGAGTGAAACGGGACATTTTCCTCAGGGCCCACATCCACGCCTAGGAGAGACCTGAATAGAAATAGGAGTTCAGAACATTCCCAAAACATTCTCCCATCGTTCAAGTCAATTAAAATGATTAAATTGAATGAATTATCCTTCATTTTCCATGACCGTCTATCAATTCCAATGCCCATCCCTTTTACGAATATTTTACAGGGCATCAATAACATACAGTATGTCTCACACACACACACACACACACATTATATGTCTCTTTCGAAATACCTCTCCTTTTATAAGTTGTTTTTTTTTTTTAATGCGCTTGTCGGCTCACCTCAGGAAAAAATACGCCCGTCTTGAAAACTCAGGTAATAATTCGGACGGGTGGGAAAAATGAGTCAACAAGTGCATGCTGAATATTGTACACGCGCCCGCGGCCCTCGAAAAACCACTTGACATGCCGCTTTTTTTGTCATGTTTTCCCCTGTAATGTTTTTTTCCGTGACGATGGAGTTGAAAATTCTCAAGGAAGGGATGGCGACGGGGGGGGGCGGAGCTTGAGTAGTGAATGAAAATGCCTGCTCCAGACGATCGGTATAGGCGCTATCCGTGTAATCTCGAGTGAGGTGCAGATGGGGAAGGGAGAAGACGCTGACGTGAATCTGAACGCCACTTGACTTGATTTAGAAAGTGGCTTGTGGCGTCGTCTGCTATGGTGGCCGCAAAAGGCCCCCCCCCAGTCATGTGGTGTTGGGATTCGAAATGTCATGATGAAGGTAGTGAATGAAAATGCCTGCTCCAGACGATCGGTATCGGCGCTAACCGTATAATCTCGAGTGAGGTGCAGAAGGGGAAGGGGAACCTAAAGGCAAACAACACCTCAAAGTCATTGATCAAAGCACATTTAACTTACACACGCTCATATGTATTGACAAACATCACGAACAAGCCACCCCCCCCACGCCCTTCCTTCCTTCCTTTGGATAAGCTTTAAAATTCTCAGGGTAACTCTTACTTGTTTGTGACCATCAGCCATTTAATGATTTTTTTTTTGTTTTTTGTGATGTATCTTATCAATTGAGTGGCTAGAGCAACCCCCCCCCCCCCCCAAAAAAAAAAAAAAAATGTGCATTTATTACTGATGAATGTAAATCAATGTTTTCTGCCATGGAAACAATGATCTTGATCTCAGGCTTGTTTTTTTTTTTTTTTTTTTGTCTAAGATGAGCAGCGTGTAATGTTTCGACATGTACAGATCCTGCTCCATTGCTTAATAAATATGTTTAATACTCAGGCCTGGTGTTTTTCTGCAGCAGCAGCACACGGCGAACATCAACATCAAATCAAACATCAAAAACAAGACTTTTTAAAGTTCTCATTTGTACTTATTTTTATTTAAACAATTAGATTATAAACATTTTTTTGTCTCTCAAATCTCTCAAGAAAACGGCCAATGTTTGTCAACATAACAGCACTCTCGTATGCTTGCTGTCAGTCAAATGTAGTCGACTGTACGTCTTGGTACAGTTGACGTTTTATGAATCTTGACAAATGTTCTTTTTGTACAGCTGAACCTGAAAGTGTGCCTCATTTGCTTTTGTTTGACTGCCCCATTAGTGCTGCGTTTTGGAAAGATTTGGCAAACGATATGGCGTCAAATATATATATGTATATCGAAAACATTACGCTGAATAGAAAGAAACTAGTTTGTTCGAAAATAAAGAAAACAATATATATATATATTTTGTTTTGTGAGAAAAAATTCACATGTCTCGATTCCACCCCATCATTGATATTCTTTTTGATTGAGGTGGCTAATTAGTGTGGCTTGAGCTAATAAAAATGTAGACCAATAATTGCTATAC
>NW_017805078.1:44983-45353 GCF_001891065.2 Hippocampus comes | reverse complement strand
CTTTTTGCCCGCCGCGCTCCTCGGAGCGGCTCGGGCGCACAACATTCGCCGGCTGAGCCGCTGCCAAGCGCTCGTGTACGCGAACCACGGAGATCCCTCCCGTGTCATTCAGTAAGATTTGGAAAACTCCCATTTCGATTCTTTTTGTGGCCGGAGTCCGTCATTCTCGCCACGTTGATCGTCTACGAATGGGCGCGACGGAAACATGTTCAAGAAAAAAGACAAACGTTTAACACGTCAAGGCGTTGTGCTTATTTACGCAAAAGTATTCAGGCCACATAAAAAAAACAAAAAAAAAAACACCACGATAGTGATTCTCTTTTGAGCGCCCGAAAGAAGAGTAACCACCATCCATCCATCCATTGTGTGA
>NW_017805078.1:40359-44491 GCF_001891065.2 Hippocampus comes | reverse complement strand
TATCTGCTGCTTCTCCTCGCCCTTTTAAGTTGTCGGCCTCCCGTCCACTTGGGGGCGCTGTGGTTTGTTCGGCTCCTTTTTCACGCCATTTCAACATGGCCGCCTCCCGTCAGCGAGGTTAGCCCAACGGGAGGCTCCTCGCGTTCTGCCCAATATCGGGCCCTGTGAGCACGCCACAAGGCGGCCGCCGCTCGGCACCGTTTGTCGTACGAACATGTCGCTTTATCGGAGAAGCTTTTTGGCCGCCGCGCTCCTCGGAGCGGCTCGGGCGCACAACATTCGCAGGCTGAGCCGCTGCCAAGCGCTCGTGTACGCGAACCACGGAGATCCTTCCCGTGTCATTCAGTAAGATTTGGGAAAACTCCGTTTCAATTCTTTTTGTGGCCGGAGTCCGTCATTCTCGCCGCGTTGATCGTCTACGAATGGGCGCGACGGAAACATGTTCAAGAAAAAAGACAAACGTTTAACACGTCAAGGCGTTGTGCTTATTTACGCAAAAGTATTCAGCCACATTAAACAAAAAAAAAAAACACCACGACAGTGATTCTCTTTTGAGCGCCCGAAAGAAGAGTAACCACCATCCATCCATCCATTGTGTGAACCAGTCTTTCCTCAAATGCCCCGTGCTTGAAAGTTCAAGACAACGGAACCGGAACTGCGTGCTTCGCTTTGGATTTGGACCTTGTCTTGGCACCGGTTAATCAGAAATAGCATTCCATGTATTCTTATGCGTTTGTTGTCGCTCATGTTTTACTCACGAAAGCCAGCGTGCCACTCGCGGTACCCGTTAAGAATCATTGACGATTTTAGGAAACGCGGCACATTCCCAGAACAATCCTTTGTCCGCTCGATACCTGGCTTTGAGTAGAATGTGAGGGCTTTGTTCCTCATCAGGTTGAAGAATGTGGATCTTCGCCCGGTGGGTCCAAAAGATGTTCTGGTGAAAATCCTGGCCGCTCCCATCAACCCGTCCGACATCAACATGATCCAAGGTAACAATCGACGGAAGCGCGAGAATTGGGCGGTGAAGCCCGTCTTTTCGGGAAGAACAAAGATCCACCAGAGTTCATGAAGCCCCTCGCCTCAGTTCCACATCAGTTCAACTCGATTGAAAATATTCTTTCTTTTTTGTTGTTGTTGTTGTTGTCGTTCAGGGACATACGCTATCCTGCCCGAGCTGCCGGCCGTCGGCGGCAACGAGGGCGTGGCCCAGGTGGTGGAGGCCGGCGGCCGGGTCGCGTCGCTCCAAATCGGAGACTGGGTCATCCCCAGAGATGCCGGCTCGGGTAAATGAACTCTTGGGCGGGCGAAGTCGCTCGCGCGCATGAGCGAGCCGTTTGTGGCCCGTCTGTCTGTCTGCGCGCGAACAACAGGCACGTGGAGGACGGCGGCCGTGTTCGACGAAGACGACGTGATCGCGGTGCCCCGTGACATCCCCCTGTTGGCGGCCGCCACGCTCGGGGTGAACCCCTGCACCGCCCTCAGGATGTTGGCCGACTTTGAGCACCTGCAGCCGGGTAGGGAGCGCCGCCCGTGTGCGACAAACGCCGATGTGTTGTTCGAATGGAACCATCGCCAAATGTCACCATGTGATCGGATCGCGATACGAAACCTTGCGATACAACGATGAGCGCCATACTGCGGGGATGTTAGCGATTTAAAAAAAAACAAACAACAAACATGCTCATCATGTAATTGCTTCTGTCTTTATTTTGAAATATGATGGCTTTATTTTGAAAGCCCAGTTGACCAGGCGACGTGGCGATGTTCACGACGTATCTCATTTCATCTCCAAAAGAGACAAGTCGTTCGGATTTTATCCAAGGTTTTCTTCGGGCGCTGCGCTTTCCTCCCGCATTCCAAAAACACGCGGCGTCGGCCAACGGGGCCCGTCCTCGATGTGATCCTGAGCGCCAACGGTCGTCGGGCCGCGCGCGCCCCGCGACGGGCCGGCGAGCCGTCGGGGGCGGAGCCCGGCCCGATGTCGTCGCGCTCGCGGCCGGCGCTCGCGCCCGTTCCCTCTCCGATCATGTGACTTCATTCGGGTTTGACTTGACGCCGCTCGACTGCGCAGGCGATTCGCTGATCCAGAACGCAGCCAACAGCGGCGTGGGGCAGGCGGTCATTCAAATCGCTGCGGCCAGGGGAATCGACACCATCAACGTGCTGCGAGACAGGTACTGTACCTCCCTCCCGGCGACGGCTTCGGCTTCACGCCGCGTGACTCCACTTCTCGTCAGAGCAGATAGCGCTCGACGCTATCGCCTTTTATGGCACCCGCGGCGCACTTCCTCATTTCTTTGCGTCCAAAGGCCGCAGTTCGCCCGGCTAAGCGATCGACTGAAGGCCCTGGGAGCGAGTCACGTGATCAAGGAGGACGCGCTGAGGCGCCCCGACTTGGAGGAACTCTTCAAGGTGCGTCGGTTTTCCGCGAGGCCGAAACACTCGTCGGGGTCGCGAGGTTGAGCCGGGCGGGGCCCATCCCGGCTGACGTTGAGCAACGCAAGCATATTGGCCAGCGATCGCTCGATCGATGCGTCGTAGCGTCCCAATCCAAAGTACCATTTATTATGATTTTTTTTTTATTTCCAGACGTGCCCAAAGCCCAAACTGGCCTTGAACGCCGTCGGAGGAAAGAGCGCCACCGAGCTGCTGCGTCATCTCCAGTGAGCGCGCTGGCCGCCGCCGTCTCGCGAGACGGCAGAAACGGCGCGGCCGGCGTCATAACGCGAGCGTCTTTGTGGCAGGGTCGGAGGCACCATGGTGACTTACGGCGGGATGTCCAAGCAGCCCGTCGCCGTCCCCACGGTATGCCGCGTCTCGTCGTCTTTTCCCCTCCCCCCGTGGTATTTTCTCACTGGCGCGTCTCCTTTCGCAGAGCGCTCTTATTTTCAAGGACGTAAAAGTGCGCGGCTTCTGGGTGACGCGGTGGAAGAGGCAACACTCAAACGGTGAGGTGGCACGCACGCGCGGCCGCGTACGTTGGACGATATTCGTGACGCCCGTTCTGACTTCAAGGGGGCGGCGTGGCGGCGGCCCCCCACTGTGTGACGGCGTGGACGCGGGTGCGAATGGTTCATTCACTTTCACCTTGCTTTTTATCTCCACCACGGTCTTTTTTTTTTGGGGGGTGGGGGGGACTCTTAGCGAGCTGACAGTTTCGGCCTCGGTCGGAGCCGTCACCGCTTCCTTGCGACCCGTCTGATGAAAAAGAGCTCGAAAATCTGCGCGGCGTGCTCGGCGGCGGCCAAGTGGAACCATGAGACGGGAATCGATTTTTGGGCTTTCTTTGCCAATCCAGGAGCGGTGAGAGCCACGCTGGCCGAGCTGTGCGCCCTCCTGCGCCAGGGAAAGCTGAGCGCCCCCGCCTGCGCCGAGGTGCCTCTGAGCGACTACCGCCGAGCCCTGGACGCCGCCGCGCAGCCCTTCGCCGCCGCCAAGCAGATCCTGATCACGTGAAGACGCCTCACGAAATGGCAACGCTTCAGGTTCGGTGTCGCGACCCTCGCTCCGGTTCGCCGATGATTACCGAGCGGTAAGAGGCGTCATCCGCAACCGCGCCCGAAATCCCGACTTTCACCACAATTGAGGAACAGATGGCTCCGTTTTATTTGTTGACTTCACGAAGCGTCCAACTCAAGGGAGTCCGATATCGTGCAGTCCCATGCGCCGAAGCTTGTTGTTTGGATTCGATTGACAGCGGAATCATCGGCGACTTGCCAACTTAGTTTGATTACATGAAAATGCGAAATTCTGTCATGAAAAGGCCAATTTGGAGGCCAACAGGCGGGATGGACAAAGTCTCCACACCCGCTTCCAAATCGTGGATTTGGGATCGTTAAAAAAAAGAAAAAAAAAGAATGCAAGTTTTTTTTTTCTCCACCCTTAATGTGACACCGTCCAACAAATCGATTTTCAAGAGGGCAAGTCAAAATAAATAAGTGAGATGATTGAAAAGGAAGTTGCGCGTGCTCTTCTTCCAACTCCTTCCTGCTCCGCTGTGGGATCATCGCCGCCATCTTTTTTGGGTTGCGCGCGGCAACAAGCGACGGCATCGCGACTAGCGCCGGGCGACAAGAAGCGCGACGCTGGCGGCCAGGCCCAGGACGCCCGGCGGGATTCCCGCCGGGCC
>NW_017805078.1:14767-40339 GCF_001891065.2 Hippocampus comes | reverse complement strand
GCCGCCGCCGCCGCCTCGGTGGCCAGGCAGCGCTCGTACCTGCGGTAGTCCACCTCGCGCGCGGCGCACACGTGGTCCGCGCGGCAGCCTCGGTCGCACTCGCTCAGGTCAAAGTTGACCGAGTTGAAGCGGTAGTACTGCTGCAGGCGACAGCCGTCCGCCTCCATGCCCCGCAGGACGCGCTCCATCGAGGCCGGGGAGGCGTCGGCCACCTGGAAGCTCTCCGTCAGCCGGTACTCCTTCTCCCAGCGGTCCCGGCCGATGTTGGCGCGCGTCAGGTTCAGGTAGTACGTCACCGCGTCCTGCAGGCGAAAGGCGGTCGCGCTTTGTTGATTTGCCGACGCGGCTGAAGCAGGGGGCGTCGAATGCGCGCGCGTCGCGTCAGGCTGAAGCCTTCGCTCTGCCCCCCTGCGGTTTTGTGTCGCCTGCACAATTCTTCACTTTGAGACCGCCAACGCGTCCGGGCAGAGTCCCGATTGTGAACGAGCGTGGCAAGAGTCGGCCCGTTTGCCACACGAGACGGATGTGCCAATTCGCAGAAAAGCAACAGCAAATAGTTAGCGAGCGCTCGTCCGCGCCCCCCCCCGACGCTGACCCTCAACCGTGGGGGCGGGGCTCCTCGGCGCGCCTCGAGCCGCGGCGCAAGCGCAACGCGCCGGACACGCCCCGACCGACGCAAAGCATTCCGCCCTACCTGAACCACGAGCGTGGCGTTGTCGTATTCGAAGATGCGAATGGCAGGATTGTTGGCGCCGTTCTTGACTCCGGGCAGCGTGGTCTCCCACGGCGTCACGCCTGGACTGAGGAACATGGTGCCGATGGGGAGGTCTGCGGGAACGAGGACACAACACGTCGGGAGCACTTCCAAGAAGAGCCACCGCTTTTTTTGACTGCCCGCCACGATACTTGAAGCAAAGAAAATGGGACCGCGTCCCCCTCGGGCGCAGTTGGCAACCATCCCGGGCCAACTTTGACACATCGCTGAAGCTGCGTCACAAAGTAAGCTTTTGTCATCGCGTGAAACGATTCTCCGGTCGAAGTTGAGGACGGCGTGCCCGCCAAAGCCCATCCGAGGCGTCTTCGGGCGTGCCGCTCATTTTCCAAGTCAACAGGCGTGCGCTCTTATCTTCCGCCGTTATACGGCCTTGCTAAAGTCCCGATGACGTTCGTGTTCCAAAGTGTTGTTGACCGGAGATAAAGGCCACATTGTGGAATTTCTGCCGTGACTCCCTCGCCTTCCACGTCTCCTCCTGTGTACGCAAATTGCAGACCTGTGCGAAAGCAAGCCCCCCCCCCAGAAGAAAGCGGGTGCCAACTGCGCACAGGAATACCGAAGCCCGGACTCGACTCGGAAACTCGAGAAAGCAGCGGTCCACTTTTACGTTACCGTTGGCGTCGTAGAACATGCGGAAGGCATCGGTGTGGTGGTGGCCAAAGAATTGTCCCTTGATGACGGCGTGGTGCTTCCGAATCAGCTCCAGGTAGCGCTCGTTGAAACGCGGCCTGTACCAAGGCTTGCCCCTCTTCTTCTCAAACATCCCCGGGGGCACGTGGCCGATGACGTACACCTGCGGGACGAAGAAAGTCGCGCGTATGAATGGGGACGGCGTGCGCCGCAACATCCTGGATCCAAAAGGCGTCCGAATGGCACGTTTGGGGAACGATCGAAAAGAAAGAAAAGTTGAGCCGGCCGTTCTCCGGCCGCCTTTGGAACGCCGAGCCACGCCTACGACCGCTCGTCGGATGATTTCAGCCTGGCTCGCGACGCTTGTCGCCAGGTCCCCGATCCGTCGAGATCTTCTCGACGTTGCGCCTCTTCGATTCGGAACGGCGTCGCTTGCTGAACTTCGTCTGTCCTGCGTTTTATATCCAAACGATTTTTTTTTTTTGTTGTTGTTGTCGGTCTTCTTGCCTTCTCTTGGTCGCTTGCCGCCTTTGCGAGGACGCCATCCGCCCAGCTAAACTGGCCGGCGGGATCCTCGTCGTTCTGGGTCGCCAGGTTGCGGTCGTAGTAGAGATTCGTGTTGAGCACCAGCATCCTGTAGCCGCTTTGATTCAAAAGTGCTTCGGTGTAGTAGCCGCCTGCAACGGAAAGATCGACGGCGTTTGGAAGTTGTCGCGACGTCACGGGCGAGCGAGTCGTCGCCGACTTACGACCTTCCTCAGTCACAACGTACAAAAGCGTAGGTGCAAATCATCGTCTTCGGACTTGAGTGAAATCAAATACTTTGCGTACGTATATAAAGTGAGAACGTTTTATGAGATATTTTTGCTTCTCCCCCCCCCTTCAAAAAAAACCCCACACATACACGTTTTCTAAACAACTTCACGTTCATCATTTTCGGACTTTCCAAAAAAATACAACTTTATTTGGCGTGAGCTATTGACAATTGCAAAAGAATACCGCTTTCAAATATTTCAGGAACCCAGACTACTATTGCTACGACTTTCTCAAAAATAAGTTTTGGAAAAATACGATCTGCGACTCTATGATGACTTTTACGAATGTTTCTCATGGCAATGTTTTACTCGTAAAGCGTGAGAGGAAGAGCGGGAGGACCTTGAGCGAATGTTTTGCGCGACTCCGGCGCCAACCAGCGCTTCCACAATCGGGCCGTTTGCTCGTACATGTAGCTGGGAGCGCCGGGGAGCTGGCTCTTGGGGTGGTAGTCGTGGTTACCCAGGGCGGCGTACACCTTGGTCGCTCCACGGGTGGCAAACATACGTCGGTCACGTTAATGAGCGGCCACGAAAAGCGCCGTCGGCGGCGGCTTTTCCCCCTCGAAGCCCCACGCACCTGGGAAAACCTCGGCGATGATGTCGGTCAGGTTGGCCATGATGCGCAGAACGCTTTCCTCGCCCAGATTCTGGTCGGGAACGTGCGGCGTGTCATCGCTACGTTGAGAACGATCAAAAGGAAAAGGCACTTGATTGACACGGCGAATTTGGGACATGGACCGGCTGAAGACAGTCAAAGGCAAGGCGAAGAGAACCAAACGAGTGTCCCTCGGACACAGGCGTGTCATCGCTACGTTGAGAACGATCAAAAGGACAAGGCACTTGATTGACACGCGTATTGGACGACGTATTGACGGACAGAGCTTTGAAAGACATCTCGGAGCAAAGGACGGCAAATGAAAAGAAGCTTTCTGAAATGACCAAAATGCTCCGTTCGGGTCATTGCTTTTGAAAAAGACTTCATCGCCGTGTTTGCTTTGAAACCTGGGCTCCACTGCGTTTGCGCTCAAACATTTTTCAAAAAGGAAAGATCAATAAAAACGAGCGAACCCACTCGAAAAAACTCATCAAAACCGACTCCGTTTAAAACTACAAAATGTCAGAATGAAATATCGGCGTCTTGTTCAGTTGACGTTTGCTCAATACTAAACGCTAACTTTAACGGAATGCGGGAGGAAATACCCAAAGAAAAGCCGCGCATGCACGGGGAGAACGCGCCAATTCCACACAGGAAGGTCGTGGCCAAGAATCGAACCCCGCATCTCTGCGCTGCGAGGCAGACGCGCTAACAAGTCATCCACCGTTGCCGCCCTACACTGTCCATTCATCGCATGAAAAAAAAAATCAATCAAAGCTCTCAAGATGAATGAAAACGAGGTGAATTTCGATTGGTTTCACTCTTGAACTTTGTTTGTCTGTTTTGCTGTCTTTCAAGTCAAAATAAACAACAAAAGGAAGTGAAGCACAAGTCACCGCGCGCCGCCGCCGCGTTCTCTCTCGCAAGATGGCCTACCCCGTCCAAACAATGAAATCCGGGTCTGGGAGAATCTCCTTCATGGCGTGAACGGAGGAGTTGATGAGGTTCCAGGGGGAGTCGCAGGCATGGTCGCCGAAAAGGCCCGCCCGCGCGGCCGCTTTGCCTCCGCTCGAGTCGCACACCTTTTTGGGCTCCTCGCTCAGGTCGTAGCTCGGGTCCCAGTGCAGGTCCGTGATATGCCAGAAGGTCCCTGGTGACACAAGTTCATATACCGTATGCGGCTCGAGAGAAAAAACGATGACCGGGATGTTTTTGGACTCGGGTCAGAACGGTGTGAAAACGCACCGCGCGCGCCTGAGCCCGAAGAAGTCGAGAAGGGTCGCTCGGATCTTGCGCGTACTCACTCACCCGACAGTGCGAGGGACCCTTGGAGGAGCAGCAGCAGCAGGCAGCGCAGCGGCGGCGGCAACATTTCTGCGGACACCAACGCGCCGACGTCTGCGTTCGGTTGCACTTTGCGCGGGCGAGGCCAGATGGCGACGCGATGTCACAGCTTTATCGCAATTCGTCAATATTTCACCAGGCTGGGAAATTGCGACGCGTCCGCTTTCGTGTCACTTCCGCTCGTTGTGTTACTTACTTTCTGCCTCTTGGCAAATGGCTGTCGCAAGTCTCCCCAAACTACAAGTGCCGCAAATAGACTCTGGAAAATGACCCCCGAGCTGTCAAAGGAATTCAAGAGGATGTCAAAAATAAACAAGAGCGTTTTATTTTGATTTGGTGATCAATCGCGCCGATTTGGATTTCATTTCTTTTGGAAACGATGACTCCCAATCACTCGTTCATCTATGCTAGCCTGTATTACTTGTGTGTTCTACACGCTCGGCCCATAAAGATGATTCTGATTCTGATTCTGATCTCGCAATGCCAATGAGCGATCGTGACAGTCCAAACAATGACGCGCTCTTCCACTAGATGGCAGAAGAAGCCTCTGAACCCAGTTGCCGTTCTCCGTGGAGAAAACAACGGCGGCTTTGTGTTCCACTCAAAGGCACCGAGATAGTTCACACGCTTGCTGAGTACGTTGAGACGAGAACATTTCGGGTGTTCCGTCAACATGTCCAATATGTGCTAAATTAAGACGCGGAAATGATGCCACCTGAGGTCGAATATGAATTGATTCCAAATAAATCAATGACTGAATGAATAGAACGGTCGGTGTCGAATTTCAAAATGTTTTGGGATCAAATGATATTTTCATGCCCTCGTGAGATGTGACATTTTTGACAATTCCATTTTTATGTTCGAAATCGAGCTCAAAATGAGAAGACCTCCGCGTACAGTACTGAACATTCGCCTAGCCTATCTTCTCACGAAACCTTTTCAACTAGCCACTTCTATTCCCACTGAACTTTACAGGTCTCTCCTAAATTGTCCCGCGCACGATTTGAAATCAAGGATAAATGCTTGAACGTATCCGGAGAGCGGCTTTCCGTTTGGTCGCCGTGCCTTTCGCTGCGCGTATCGCTTCCCCCTGTTGGCGACGTCGTCAGAGACTGTTTTCCCTCTTTTATTTTGACCCTCCGTTTGCCTGTCAGGCGTCAGTTTGATACCTCCTCATTACATTCACAGTATCGCGCAAACGAAAGGTTGTATTGTGAACAAAACACGACTTTGATATTCCTAAATTGACTTCCTTTTGGTTTGCGCTCTTTCTATCCCATCGAAACACAACTTTGGGAGGGTCTGAGAGACAAAGATGTGAGCGCTATTTCCCCCATGCTGTCCGCGGGAAGAGTTGCTGACGCATGCGCGCGGCGTTGAATCGGGCGCGCGCGAGAGCACTCCAGGAAGGGCCCGACTTGTTTGCGTTTCGCAGTCGTCGCCGTTGTTGCCGTTTTCAAACTTGGATTCGCGACGCCCGTTCGCGTGAAATGTGGAACCAGGGTGAGTGCGACGCCCGGACGTTTTTCGGGAGGCCGGCGCTTGTCATTGGCCCTTTAGCGGTGTCTCCAATGAGCTTAGCCGGACATTCTGCGCGTGCGCTCGCCATTGCCGTCTCGCTTTCAAAAACGTCCTCAAACGGTTGCCTTTTTCTCCAATCTTTCTTCTTTTTTTTTTTTTTTTCTTAGGATACAACGAGTCGAGTATGACCGGCGGCTACACTCAGTCGCCCGGTGGCTTCGCGTCACCTTCCTTATCCCAGGGAGAGAAGAAAGGGGTACGTGCGTGCGTGCGGTTGCCGTCCAAAGTGAAGATGGAGAATTAATTGGGCAACGACCGCATCGGGAGCCCAAACTTGGAATTGAGGGCAGATGAATTGAAAGGCTGCCCACGTACAAACGTGAACGTTTTTGTCCCGAGCAGGATTTCATTTTTCGACCTTTGATGAGACATCACGGGAATAGATCCGGTGGTCGGCTGCCATGGTTGTTGTCATCCTCAGTGTGTGCGTGCGTGTGTGTGTTTCAGAGAAGCCGAGTCTCCCAGATCATACCGTGCACAGTGTCCCAGCTGATGTCCGCCACCCAGTCGGACGAGGCCTTCAAAGTTGGCGAAGTGGAGGTGTCCCAGGTGAGCTGGCGCCTTTGGCCTCATTCCCCCCCCGCAAAGCACGAGCACACTCTCGAAGTGGTGCAACGCAAGAGGAAAATCAGCAGCACGGAGTCCTTTGGGATCTCATTTCTTTGTCTCTGACACGCCATCCGATACAATCCGCTGCTGGAGACTCGGGCTTGCGCAGTGTAGCGCGACTGCAAAAGTAGCACGACACCTCGCCATCACAATGATTCCACGTATTCTCAGTAGCGGTCTTGTGAGCAATACGGCGGATCCCTTGCGTTTGTCCCTAGAAAGCGCGCGCTCGCTCACGCGCGTACAATGTCACCACGCCGACAGCCAGACCGGCGTGCCGGGGCGGACCGCGGCGTTCCTCATTTAGCCCCCGGGGCCGCACGCCAAAAGCGGAGTCCGCGATACGTCGCGGCTGCCGTTTGAATTTTACGACAGCGTCCGTACACCCGCCAAACAAGGAGGATGAAACATCGCATGCTATCGGGAAGCGGCGAGATGCGACGTCACGCTTGAGCAAAATTCCCAACGACCCGCGCGCGCACGCATACACGAGTATCAAAAGATTGACTCGGAGGCGGTCGCTGCGGAGACGCACGTGTTTCTCAGGAGGAGATTCCAAAAGCGCATTTTTCCCAATATGTCCTCTTCGTGTTTGAAAAGTAAAACGGCCGCTCGCTCACGCAGGTGACCCTCATCGGAATCATCCGGAACACCGACAAATCCATGACCAACATCCAGTACAAGGTGGACGACATGACGTGCGCCCCCATGGACGTCAAGCAGTGGGTGGACACGGAGGTACGAGCCCCGCGCGGCGCTTTTGTCTCCTGGCGGTCCCGTTTGGAGAGGGCGGCGTCTTCTTCCGGCCCGCCCGGATGCGTGCGCGGGCGACGTCGTCGCCGCGGGAACATCGCGGAGCTCCTCTCGCTAACGTTTGTCTTTTCGCTCGAAGGAGCCCAGCGTGGACGGCTCCGTGCTGCCTCCCGGCACCTACGTCAAGGTCTCGGGAAACCTGCGCTCCTTTCAGGTAGGGCTCCGCTTGCGCCGTCGCCGACCGCGACCGAAAGCCGCCCCGTTTGGGGAACGATGAGCGCCGCCAAAAAGGGATGGGTCGCATGCAGGCCGCGCTTGGGTTGAAATTCGGAGCTTTCTCTTCTGAATTACCCCAAGAGTGGCTCCACTTTGCCCGCTTCTTTTTGCTTAGCGTAGCGAGCCAAAAAACCGAACGGGGGGGTCGGCTTCCGAGCAGGCCGCCCGCAGACGGTGGCGGCAAACTTGACGACGTCTGGCCGGCGTCGGTTTACCTCGTGGCTCTTTGTTGTCGTTCGGGCTCGCGTTTTCTGTTTTGGGCTGCGGGGGCTTTTGGAACTCGTCATGAAAACGGGAAATTAGCCTTGAAGTTGCACGCTAACCGCCGAACGAACCCGGCGCACCAATGACCTTTTCCTCGGCGCAAGTGAGCCCGAATGCCAAAAGCGGGTCAACGTAGCCGTGTTTCAACGTAGCCGTGTTTCCGTGTGCGCGTTGCGGCGCAGAATCACAGGTCGGTGGTGGCGTTCAGCGTCAAGCCCCTGGACGACTTCGACCAGATCACGTCGCACATGCTGGAGGTGGTGCAGGCGCACAGGGGCCTCGGCAAGCTGCAGACCTCGGTGAGGAAACGCCGCGCAAAAAGCGCACGTCAAAGCCGACTAAAAGGCGACGGTCGGTCCACATCATCTTTGCTTCCAGGCCGGTTTCGGGACGAGCGAGCACACGTCGTCCGCGCCGCCGCGCGGCCCCTCGGGCGCGGCGGACTCGAGTTACGCGGGCGCGCGCGACGTGGCCAACAACGGCTTAAGCGCCACTCAGAACCAGGTAAGGCCCGCTCGGGCCGCGGCCGCCTCGCCCCGGACGCGAGTGACGCCGTCTCCCGCTTCCTCCGGCCGACGTCCAGGTGCTGAGTCTGATCAGAGGCTGTCCGGACCCGCAGGGCATCGGTCTTCACGACCTGAAGGCGAGACTGTCCAACCTCAGCATGGTGGCCATCAAGTAAGAGCGTTTCACACTCACGCGGCGCATTTGGAAACGTGCGATTTCACCCTCGGGATTGCCCGCGACGGACAAAGCGAGTCGCTGCGTTCAACGTGCGGCGCGGGAGCGGCTCGAAATGACTCGGACTTTACGTCGAGCACAAACGACGTTTTCCCGAAACACCTTTTATCCGATTTCGAAGTCCTCTCCCGACATTATCCGCAACAATGAACGGCTTACGGGTGAGTTTGTATCTTCAAACGGGCCGGGATTGCGGTGCCGTGAAAAAGTAGTCCCCCCTTCTTCGATGACGCGCTTACTGTGGCGAACCGCACGTTTGGAAAGACCGCTTCGATTTCTCAAGCCGCACCCAAAGCTGATTAGCCGAGAAATCAATGGCTTCGACAGAATCCGCCAGACAACGTGACGTCTCAAGAAACCACGCGTCGTGCCGCCGTCCAAAGAAATTGAAGGAGAAACGAGAACAAAAGTGATGCCAATCCGTCTGTCCGGAAAAGCTTCTGAAGCCGTTCCCGAGGCTCCGGCAAACGCCGACAGAGAAAAGCGGGCGCGGTTGCTCACCTTGTAACATTGTACGTGGGAACGCTCGACGGGGGGGGGGGCAGCCTCGGTGCTACGCCGGAGTCAAAGTTGCCGTGCGAACACCCCCTTTCATTTGTCTGGATTTGAATCCGACCGAGATGCTGCGGGGTGACCTGAAGCGGGCACTTGGTGCGAACAAACTCTCGTAATTTCAAATTATGAGAGTTTGAGACATTAGAGAGTAGAGACATTTCAAATTAAGCGGATTAAAAAAAAATCCAACATAATGGACACGTTTTGTTCTCGTTTTTCACTCATTGCACGGGTGGCAAAAGTCCTTCTTAGCCTTGACGCACTTTCCTTGAAGCGTGACCGCCTCGAGCTCATTCGCGTTTGCATTTCTTTTCAACGCGTCGCTTCTCGGAAACGCTTCTGGCGAGAAAATCGCACGATTGATGCGCCGTTATCGGCGACATCTGCGTTTGACTTCCCTAAAGTTTCCCCAAAAGGCCCTGCGGCGGCTTCACGGTCAAGTCTGAAACGATGCGACATTTGACCGGGGTGCCAAAAGACTTTCCGAAGACGGAAACTTTTCGCGGGGACAAATGAGACGAAATGTTTTGGTTTTGAAATGAATCGAGCAGGATTTCGCAAAACTGAATTTGCCGTCGCTGACGAGGACTCCTCGCGATTTTCCTCCCGCAGGCAAGTGGTGGAATTTCTGAGCAACGAGGGTCACATCTTCTCCACCATCGACGAAGACCACTACAAGTCAACAGATTGTGACCTTTAGTGCTTACTTCCTCTTCTTTTGCCAAAGGCGCCACTTTGTAATTGTACTTTTTTTTTCCTTCCAAAAAAAAAAAAAAAAGCCAACTTATTTGTCACCTTAAATAAACAGAATTCTGTTGTCAGCTTCCGACTTGGGTCTTCTTATTGATGCACGGACCAAAGGTACAAAAACAAAATGCGACCGATATTTTGACCACTTTGAATTGCCTGCAAAGAAATTCTCTCACTGACAGTGTTTGGAATTGAGCCGTTAGGAGCGAACAAAACCGGTGTCGGCACTTTGGACAAAACGAGAAGACAAATGGGTCAGACGCCACATCGTACTTGCAGACATCTTCTTACGCTCTGCAAAAAATCCAAACAAGTCGCGCTCATTTTACGACAGTTCAAGCGCGACGGTCACTTTGAAAGTGCGCCACGCTGCCCCTAGTGGTCACGATTCCACCCGCAGCGACGCACCTGCGAATGAATGACAAAGCCGTTTTGGATGGCGAGTGACGTCATTGATTGCGCCGCGCTCTTCGCCGTCGCGATCAAGAGTTGTTGGGCGGAATGCCACGACGCAACGGAACCACCTTAGCGGCGACGGTGCGGGACACCGACCCGCTCCGACTCGCGCGCTCCACTCCACGCCAGCAGGAACGCGTCCACCAAGTAAGTCGTCCCAATCGACGGCGCGGCGCGGCGCGGGATCGCAAACGGATCGCTTGTCGGGTTCTCGTCACGTGGGCAGATGCACAAAATAGAAAGGATTTTTTTTTTTCATGCCTTATTTAATTCTTTGACATGTGTGACACGAAAAGATAGCATTTGGCATGTTTGGAAAGAACTTGAAGGTCCTTGTGTATTGTTCGCGTCCCGTCTAGAAGAAGCCGCCGCTTTCTTGGGCTTTCTTCAGCGTCGCTGTCAACGCGTCGTCCACGCGTTCGTAGCCGTCGTCGTCGTCGTCGTCACTTGTCACCGCCGCATCCTCGCGTGCCGGCCCTGAGGAGAGAAAAGCGGCTCGAGATCTTTGCAGGTGTCTGCAATCTCGAGTCCGGGACCTCCATTTTTTTGCCGCGGACGTTCCGAAAGAAGGTGGCGGGCGGGGCTGCGAAGATCTTCCCAGCCAATCAGCTCACGGAATAAATCTACTCGTGCCGTCATTGGTCGACGTCGCGCCGGCAACCAATCGTGCACGCGGGCATGTCCAAAAGCTCGGAGTCGTTCGGCATTTGTTGAAATGAATACAGAATGAATTGACGGGAAGGCGTTGGCGGCTTACCGTTCACGTTGCTTCCGACCGCTCCCGCGTAGCTGTTGGGCGTGGCCCTTTGGACCGAGGTCTGAGGGGTGAACGGCTTGCGCGCCGCCACCGTCGGCGGCAGATGGCTGACACCTGCCTGCTGAGTAGAAAGAGGAAGTGGGCCGCTTGCGGGTTTTTAATGCACCGCTGCGATATGCGGAAGTCGCGCCGGTCTGAAAGCGGACGTTCTTGTGCTGAGAAATAACACGCCGTGCTGTGCCGTGCCTGCAAAGTACTCTGCGCTTCAACTTTGGACACGTTTTGATATGTTTCCAGAAGAGGCGTCCAATGTGGCCACTTCTAACGAACGCAGAAACCAAACACAGTGAGCCATCGCAGGGGATATGTTTCAGTCATCATTCGGCCATTTTCAGATCCGCTTCTCCTCACAAGGGTGGCGGGGGGTGCCGGAGCCCGTCCCAGCCGTCTTCGGGCAGTAGGCGGGGACACCCTGAACCGGTCGCCAGCCCATGGCAGGGCACACGGAGACCAACGACCGTCCGCGCTCACGCTCACACCGCGGGACAATTTGAAGCGTTCAATCCGCCTGCCGTGCATGTTTTTTGGGATGTGGGAGGAAACCCGAGTACCCGGAGAAAAGCCACGCGGGCCCGGGGGAGAACACGCAAACTCCACACAGGGAGGCCGGAGCCGGGATCCAACGCGCGACCTCCGCGCCGACCCCCGGGCCGCCTCGGTGATCCTCTTTCATGTCAAAACTTGCGACGGCTCGTCATTTCGCGTCATTTCGCAATTGGCCGCGCGAGACCGCGATGGAAAATTGAGCGCTACTCACGCCGGGCGGCAGCGGCGAGGAGCTCCGTCGACTTCCGATCGTCACGTTGCCAAAGTCTCGGGTCGGGACGCCTTTGTTCGGCCTCGGCGCCGAGGGGTACCTTTTGGGGGGTCTGGGAGGGGGGCTCAGAACGGGAAGGGCCTCTTTTTGAAACTGGTGCAAGAAGGCTTCCGTCACCTCCGTCACGCGCTCCACGGTGCATTCGGGGGCCCGGTTCGGGGGCCACGGCAGGGGCTGCTGGGTGCGGCACACGGTCACGCGCAGCCTCCGGGCGGGGATCTCAAAGCAGAGGTCGGGCGCGTGCAGGAAGCTGGCCCGGATGGTGGGCTCCAGGGTGACCCCCACCGCGCGCAGGGAGGGGAAGCCGACCAGCGGGTCGTCCTCCAGCTCGGGGTCCCGGCTCACGGCTTTCACGTCCAGAGGCAGCTTGTCGCCCAGAGCGCTCAGCGCGTACTTCTTGTTGTCGCTCAGCAGCTCCACAAAGTGGCCTCGCATGTGCAAGGGCAGATAAAGGCGGCCCCCCCGCCGCCCCGCTCCGACCTCGTCGTCTTCCTCGTCCTCCCCTTCGTCGTCGGCGTCCCGGAGGCGGACGCAAACCACGGCGTCCGCCGGGCCGCACGGCAGTCGGACTTTTTGGCGCGCCACCACTTCCAGCCGCTCGCCGACGGAGAGGCCGGGAAGGCCTTCCCCCTCCGCCTCCTCGCAGTCCCTGGTGGCGGACACCCTCAAGCCGGGCGTTTGAGCCGAGGCGACGTACAGCTCGTACGCCGAGTCGAAGCCGCGGGGGCGCCTGCGGAAGCGGCCGGCGTAGCGCTCGGATACCAGGAAGTAGCGCCGCGCCTTGCAGCTTTTGCCGCCGGTCACGACGGTCATGGACGAGGTGGTCCTTCCGTGGAAGATCAAGCGGACCCCCCTCTGCAGCTGCGGCAGCCAACCGCTCTTCAGCATGGGGCGGATCTCGGGACCCTCCAGGACCTCCACCACCGCCGGGAAGCTTTGATCCGACTGGGAGTGGACCTCGGGCAGGCTGAGGGGGGTGACGAAGCTGATGCCCTCGCACGCGTCGGTGATGTCCACCACGTCCACCGCCAAGCTGGACGGGAAGCGCAACACGTCCTTCCTCACTGTCACCCAAACGGAAAAGAAGATGAGTTGGAACGGTGAGACCGAAGCCCGAAAAGCGTTTGGGGAAGCGCTCACGGCTCATGATGGCGCTGATCTGGTAGACCGGGCTGAGGACGAGCACGCGCCGGCGCGCGGCGGCGCCGCCGTCGTCGTCGTGGAAGCGGAAGCGTTGGCCGCGCAGGTGCGCCGACGTCACGATCTCCCGGGCGGTGAAGCGTCGCGAAGGTGACGGGCAGGCGGGATTCCCCGCCCGCGGCCCGGCCTCTGACCACTTCCTCCACCGTGCTGTACGGAGCGGCCTCCGGGATCGCCTCCAACAAGCCTGACGAGACAAGCCATCTTTGGGAAACGTTTTGGGGCAAACGGTCCACGGGCCGTCACCTCGATGGCGGCTTGTTTTTTTCAATGAAAGACTTGGGAAACGTTGGGGCAAACGGTCCACGGGCCGTCACCTCCATGGCGGCTTGTTTTTTTCCCTCGCCGACCTCCTCGGGTACTCTGAGCGCTTTACGCCGTCGACGCCTCATCGACCCGCCGATGACTCGGCATCGGGAGCAACCGGAACTTGGCTATCTCGCTCAAGGACGCTCGGGCGAGGTCGCAACGGCCGGGGATCCAACGCTCAGCCTGTGGTCTACTGAATCCGGTCTATCCTGGCTGTCGTTCTATTTCCGGACCGCTCGATACTGGCGCACGACGTCAATTTGAAAGATGAACCGAGACGTGGAAATATATCGGGGAGTCACGCGCACGGCCCGGTGCGACGCGAGTTTGTCGCTTTGGGAAAAGAAAAAGGGGATCGCTTACAGAAGTGTGGAGGCAAAGGGGATCGCCGCGCCGTACGATCGTTTGTTCCCCGCGGCTCTGGCGCTCGCTCAATAAATTCCACGTTTGCATTAGTTGGGCGTTCAATGAAAGACTGGAAAAATGAAACCAAATAAATGCTGACAGTCAAAGGAAAAAGAAAAAGCCAAGAAAGCCGTCGTTCGAACAGTCGGCCAAATCGCTTCGCGCAAAAGCGTCCGACACCGTGACGAAAAGCTCGCAAACGCTCGTCGTGCGTCGCCATCGAGCTTATCCGAGCAAAACCGATCACGGGGGTTGGCACCTGCGTGGTCGATGGGGAGCTCAAAGGTCTCGTCGCCGCCGTCGTCCCGGCAACAAACGGAGGAGAGTTCAACGCCGGTGACCTTGATGACGTCCCCGGTAGAGAAGCAGACCTCGTTCCCCGAAATCTCATAGACGGACCCTTGGCGGAACGAGACGAAGAAGCGACAATTTGGAAGAAAGCGGAAGAGCGGACCCGCGGACAAAAAGAAAGCTACCTTGGAAGTAGACCCCCGAGCAGACCCGAAGGATCCTCGGCAGACGAGCGCTGTCCAGTGCGGCGATATACTGAAGGAGAGGGAACGCCATCGCGCTGGCTCCGAAAGCAGCTAAACGCCTCAGGCGGGCAGTCTCACGTATGCGGCGTGCTTTCGACTGCAGTCGAGAAGAAAAAAAAAACCACCCAGAAGCGAAGGAGGAAGTGACTTTTTGGCTTCTGCACCGTGCTTGCGCGCAAAGATTTGCTGCAGGACGTGACACGACACGACATGACATGAGCGAGCCCTTCAAGCCGATGAAAGAGTATCCGTTTCCTTGCACACGGGACACACGTCATTTAGTTGTTGACGATGCTTTCATTCCGTCAACCGCAAATTATGACAACCGACTGTTGGGGGAAGAGCGGCCTTTCTCTTCCTCGCGTGTTCGTTGAATTTCGGATGATGAGGATGTTGGTTAACCAAATAAAGGCTGGAGGCGATGAACAGTTCCTTCGAAGGGTTTTAATCTATTTTCTGCAGTTTACGAATCGATTCGGGCTCCTGATTCGAATCGGGAAGCGTAGAAGAAACGCACCCATGAGATTATATAGAGACGATATGATAATGAGAGGCGGTTAGGTACGCCTCTCATGCAAATCCCGGAAACAAAGAAAGTAACATGACATCTGACCCGGTGTGGCTGGAAGAAGTTGGGAGTGGTGTGGTAGACCACCACTAGCCACCGTTTGGTGCGATAGCAAGTTCCAGAACCCCCGCTGTGCATACATCCTGAGATAAGAGGTCTTCCCAGGGGGGCTTAACAGCGATCAGGGTGCGGGGGACCGACAGAAGAGACACTTGGGGGGCCGTTAATCAACCAAGGAGGAAGAAGATAAACTTTAACACCACATACGTTGTTTTAAGTGTGCAAACAGATGTTCAGGAAAGAGACTGAGATCAATTGTACTCATAGCAAAGCGCAGTCCCTCAATAGCTGCAACACAATCAATATTGTGATCACAAAACCATCTACTATGAAATGTAATCTAACCGAGAAGAGAGTAATGATACTGTATTTGAACACAACTTTTTGTATTCTTTTAGATCGTGTTTCTTTTCTACACGGGACGTGACACGACACGACATGACATGAGCGAGCCCTTCAAGCCGATGAAAGAGAATCCGTTTCCTTGCACATGGGACACGTCATTTCGTTCTTGACGATGCTTTCGTGCCGTCAACGACAGATTATGACAACCAACTTTTTGTATTCTTTTCGATCGTGTTTCTTTTCTACACAGAGACCACATTTGACAGTCCTTTCAAATGTATTTTTCACAAAACTGGAATCCGTTGCTCGTAATTCTGGTTGATTCCATTTGACCTCGATTTTCATTGACATGAAATTGGTCATCTTGGTCGGCATTTTCTTTTTCCATGTGTTTTACTGAATGTGAAAGTGAGCGTTTTCGGTGAAAATCGAGATGTCCCAAAGGGTGCCGGTGCTCTCTTGTCCGTAGGCGATTCGTTGCACGGCGTCACGCTTATTTTCCCGGGGGGGCGGAAGCAATAGCGCCAGCACCGTTCCCTCCAAGCATGCTTTGTGAGCAAATGCGTGTTTGCGCAGAAAATATCTGAGCTGCGCACCAAGTCAAAATCCAACCAGTATTGAAAATAAAATCAACGCATCATTGATTCTGTATTATGCAACATGTGATCGGCTGCGGCGGGCCGGTCGTCCAGCGGTTAGCGCGTCGACTTCACAGTGCAGAGGCTCCGGGTTCAATTCCAGCTCCGTCCTCCCTGTGTGGAGTTTGCATGTTCTCCCGGGGCCTGCGTGGCTTTTCTCCGGGTACTCCGGAGCTAATCTGCAGAACGCTGGGATTGGCTGCAGTACCCCCCGCGACCCCTGAGAGGATAAAGCAGATCGGAAAATGGATGGATTTATGAATGCGATTGGCTGTTCCAGGTTGTCTTTTGACGCGATTCGCTCCCGCATTGACATCATGACGTTGTTCCCCGTCGAAAGGGCTACTCTGTAAAACGTGTTGCGAAGCTAAAGTAGCAAGCGAGTTTTCGGAGGGAAAAGTGTGGAGCGAATGCAAACCGGACGACCTCAAGCGTCACATTCAGCACAAAAGTCAAAATTGTCCAACGATGCAAGATGGGAATGGGGATCGGCACGTTACGGTATTGGCGGAGAGCTGTGAAGGATTTATGTGTAGCGCTCTTGCTCTCTGCTTTTATTGTGAAGAAGCCTGCCGGATGTTCACGTGAACACGACTTCCGCCTTCGTAAGCGGACGCTCCGCTCATGGCCGCGGTTGGTGTTACGCCGTGCTGCCAAGTTGTTGTGGCAATAGAAGAAATATGCCCGAAGCGGTCTAGCGGCTACTCTGTCGTGTTTCGCGCCTCCTTCACAAGAGCGCCAAAGACCGAGAGAAGAGGAGCGAGCTGTCCCTCGGAAACTAATGCAACCCGGAGCAAGTCCAAATCCACATCGACAATGTTGTACGAGCCATCAAAATGAACGCATCCATGCTGTCGGGACAACACATTGACGACCGCACGCCAAAGGATGTGAGTATACCGGACGGTTGGCGAAGTAAAAAGCATGCTTTTGAATTTGTGGATTCAATCAATGCGACAGTGCAGAATGAGACGATGCGCAGTGTGAAAGATGCACCTCGGCGCACCCTTCGAGTCGATGATGAGAGCGCAGAAATAACGGTGCACAAAATGCTCGTCTTGTACACTAAACACAGAGAGAAACATAGTTTCGATCATAAAAGTGTGTTTGGTGGGATAGTCCAGGTGACCACATGCCCTGCTCAGGATATGGTGCGGGCGGGAACTCCGAGCATGAAGTGGACATCCGGAGAACGGTTACGCGAACCTCCGACGGCGCCTCTGGAAGGACGCGGTCACGTGGCAGTTGATGCTTTGCCATCATGTCTACAAACCATTGTTAAAAGAGCTCTGTTAATACGCTCCGCTTTTGGTGACATGCCTTTTGAGTTTTTCGCTGAACGCGGACAAACACGGTGAATAAAGAAGTCAATTGATAGAAACTATTGCCGTCATTGTATTGCTTGATGTGGCGTCCTTCGGTTGATTGATTGACAGGTCCCGCCTCCAAGGGGGAGTTCCAGGAAGTCACCGTTGGGGTGAGCGCACCGCACGTCGTCCTGCTCCGCCGCATTGCTATTAAAAAGCACACAAAACGCGAACCTCGCCCGCTGACCATTATTACGCCGAGCGGCCGCTTTGGCTGGGCCACGGCCCAGGCGCCTCCGGTAGTCGATCACAATTGACAGTTAGGAGCCGCGGGCACCGGGAGCCGGCTGCCGAACGCCGGCGCAACGTCTTCATTGACCAGCAGGCTCAAGAACACTTTTTTTGTTTTTCCACCTGGCGGTCAGGAGACTCAACTCCCCCCTCCCGGGAGGGTGGAAGGAGTACGAAAAGGTCACTGCTGCACTGAGGAACCATCACAATATTTGCAGAGTGGAGTCTTCGTTGGATTTTATGACACACGCCTCCGTCATTTGGCAGCTGAACTCTACACTGGCCCATTACGCATTAACACACAAGCTGCCACCGGGTCACTGAACTCTGGCGGCGGAAAAGAAAAAAAAAACAAAAAACAAAAGGCAAACTATTTCGCCATCGTCGATTTTCATCAGCCAACTGGCGAGTCCGCGGCGGCTCGCGCTCCGCGTTCGCCCTCCAAGCGAGTTGTCTTCGGTTCGCGAGCGTCACGAGGAAGGACGATGTGCTCCCTGCTAACCAAGGCGGCGGCGGCGGCGGCGGCGAGGCGTCAGGACCGGCTGCGAGTCGCGCTCCGCGGCCTCGGCGAGCAAAGCGGCGCCTCGAGCGTTTCGCCGGCCGGGGACGGACGCCCGCGCGCGGCCGCGGGAGCCCCGCCGCGAGGACGGAGGCGCTACTCGACCGGGACGCGGTTGAGCGACGGGCTCCTCTTCCGACAGGTGACGTCGTCCGCCGGACCGCTTGAACTTTGCGGCCTTTGTTCGTTTCGGTCCGCTAGCTAGCCCCGTAGCCTTAGCAACGTTAGCCGTCGGTCCTCGTCCGCGTGAACCGCTTCGGGTCGAATCGCGTTCAAGCTGGCGTTGAGTCCAACTTGAACCCGCCGACGACTTTCCGAAATGACGACGCACGGGACTCATTCAAAAGAACCCAATTGGAATGCATTTCCTCCGCCTTCGCCGAGAGGGAAAACGAAACGAAACCAAACAAAGATCCGACCGTCGCGGCTGCTTTTGCAACGTTCCAAAAAGTCCCAATTTCCTGTGCAAGGTCGAGCACGACCGACGCCACGACCGCCTTCCGCCGGGCTCCGATGTCTCCCCATGCGGAAGGAAAACGGCGTGCAAATACTCATGGGAAACTCAAGTATTTCTCCACTCGTTTGAAGACGAGTTGGCCGAAGGGCTTGAAAAGGCCTCATTTGGCAACGCGCAATCCGTTCGCGCCAACAGTTGCACGTCGCATGAATGGAAAACGTGACGAAACGCATCGGGGTCGCGTCACATCAAGTTTATCGGTTCCTAACGACGACGCCGTCGTTTGTGTGCCAAGCTGTTTGAATCGGAGAGCAGCACCTACACGTACCTGCTCGCCGACGCCGTCTCCAAGGACGCCGTCCTCATCGACCCCGTGCTGGAGACCGTCGACAGGGACCTGAAGCTGATCGAGGAGCTCGGGCTGCGTCTGAAAACCGCAGGTCAGCAACCGGGAACCTTTTCGCCGGCGCCCTTCCGTGCGTGCGACTCAACCTCGCCTTCGTTGCCTTTCCAAAGTGAACACTCACTGCCACGCGGACCACGTCACCGGCACGGGCTTGATGAAGACCAGGCTGGCCGGGCTGAAAAGCGCCATTTCCAAGTCAAGCGGGGCCGCCGCCGACGTCCTGCTGTCCGAGGGAGACAGGATCACCTTCGGAAATCACGCAAGTGCCCGAGCGCTCCGTTTGCGGTCCACCGCTCGAGCGCGCGCGGTCGACGGGCGACGGGGATCCAGAACATCTCGTCAACCGATTGCAAAGCTCTCCGTTCGACGCGCTCTTCCCGCAAGGTTTCCCGCCATCTTATTTCCGCACGGCGCAGCGCGTGATCATGCGCTAACACGAATCCGTCGGGAAAGAGGAAGCGACTGAGAAGCGTCGACGTACATTTGAAGTGATGGGATTCATTGTTTCGGTCCTGCCTTCGGATGGCAACTTTGCCGGAATGACTTGTAGCTCGAAAGCGCGTCTTCAGCAGTCTGGATCTCCACCCGGTGTCGAAACAGAAAGGAAGAAAACGGGACCCTTCCACAAGTCATTCAGTCGCATGCCAATGGAAAGTTAAAAAAAAAGAATCCCACCTTGACTCTGACCTGAAATTGTGTCAAGATGTATTCGCTGTTCCTATTTATCGCTGCTTGTGGCTTCAATTAGTTTGCCTTTTTTTTTTTTTTCTTCTCTCTCCTTCATGTGGCGCTCGCTCCCCCGCAGTATCTCACTGTGAGAGAAACACCGGGACACACCGACGGATGCGTGACGCTGGTGACCCAGGACGAGGGCGTGGCCTTCACCGGCGACGCCTTGCTGATACGAGGCTGCGGCAGGACTGATTTCCAGCAAGGTAAGTCCCGTTTGTCCGGAACAGGAACCGACGCGAGGCGCTCGTCGCGGCGTCTGCAACCACGCGGCTTTCCAAAGCGTCATCCCGTCCCCGACGTCTTGCAACGACATTGCGTCCACATGCTGCGGACGTGTTCGTTCAATCTTGTGAGCGGTGAAGAGGACGGTTGGAGCACACTTGGGGCTCTCGACTCACTTGTTGCACTTGCGCGCCCGACGTTTTTTTCTTTGGTGCACCCGCGCAAAAATGTTCGGTTGAGCTAAATGTTTGACCACAGCGCTTCCGACGCTGCAGTTTTATAGCTTCACTCTTTTTTTTTTTTTCTTTTTCTTTTTTCTCATCACAAACCCGCAAATTCTTTTGCGGCAATATTGACTGGCGGTGAACTTGTCGTCTTCTCTCACGTGAAAGAACACACGAGAAAGTTTCAGGTTACAACAAGAGTTGAAGTCTGGAAATAATGAATTGACTTGCACGATTTCCTCTTGGACGGTTTGCAAGTGGTGGCTTTCGACTCGGAGGTCGACCGCCCGCCAGTCTTTGTTTTTGTAATACCGGCTTATGAACGCAAGGGGGCAGTATTTCCGCAGTGCTGAACCTCGCCCATTTCCGGTGTGCTCAGGTTGTTCCAAACGGCTCTACGCTTCCATTCAGCAGAAGATCTTTACCCTGCCCGACCGGTGCCTCGTCTACCCGGCGCACGACTACTTAGGTGGGCTGAGCGACGGCTCCCGCGTCTTCTTTGCGCGTCACTTCGGGAAGCCGAGCGCCGGCCGTGACCTCTGCCCGTTGACTTTCCAGGTCAGACGGTGTCGACCGTCGGCGAAGAGCGCGCCTTCAACCCTCGACTGACCAAGAGCCTGGAGGACTTTGTGGCCATCATGAACAACCTGAATCTTCCGAAGCCTTCAAAAATCGGTACGAGGCCTGCGAAAAGCGCATCTCAGCCGACCGGCGCGTCTCCTCAAGACGAGTACAAACCAAATGCGATGATTAGATGAGCAAGTCTTTTGGCTTCAAAGCTTCGTGATCGCGGAGCCCGTTGCTCGGCCCGACTCGGTGTTCGCCGTCCACCCAAGGGTCGGCCGTCGCGACTGTTGAACAGTTGAGCGTTTACGGTCGTTTTCCGATCGGCTCCGAGAGGACGAGGTCAATGCCGACTTTGATCGGGAGCGAGGAAGCAAAAGTGCTGTCATTGGGCCACGGCGACGCGTGCGTGCGTGCGTGCGCCCTCTCTCTCTCGCTTTGCCAAGTCTTGCGAGTGCTCTTCTTTCTCCTTGCAGATATTTCAGTGCCCGCCAACCTGGTTTGCGGAGTTCATCATGTTTGAATGGCCCTTATCAAACACATTGCCCCCCCCCCCACACACCTCCATCAAGAGGTATGCCCAAGCAGCTTATTTGATCGTAAATATGCCCTGATTGAAAACGTGTGCTCGTTGATGTGCACTCAAATTACCGTCATTTCCGCACACTGTAGAGCGCACCTGATTATTAGCTGCACTCACTCCATTTTTCAAGCAAAAACCATTTTGGACACACACAAGCCGCACCTGTCTAGAAGTCCGTATTGTAACATGAGATATTTACAAAGAAAGACGCTACGCAGAAAATGTTTCTTTGCCCGTTAACGCTGCAGCACGAAGATGAGTTGTTTTCCGCCTGTTTTGGGCACACGCAGAGTGCTCACAAGCCACTAGCGTTGTCTATTTCTGTCTACTTTTTAACGCTGGGCATTTGCCGCGTTCATTCGGGAATAAAGCCTTCGTCAAAATGATTTTGTGTTTGGTCGAGTCTGTCACGGACCCAGCCGCGCGGTTGGAAGTGCGCCCTCTCGCGGCCGCTTCTCTTCATCGTGACGCGTGACGGCGTCTCACTGCGCCCTTCTCTACTCGAGCGCCCCCTGGCGGCCGTCGGAAAAACCTTTCAACAGGCCGCATCATTCAATGAGTCGCAGGGTTGAAAGCGTGTGACCAAAGTGGCGATTTGTAGTCCAGAAATGACGGCCAACAATTCAAATTCTTTGCTCTAAACCGCATTTCTAGGAAACGGACGGCCACCCATTTGGATTGGGAGTCACTGCGTTTCTTTCGGAACTGCAAAACATTGACCAACGTGTGAGTCGGGCATCTCAACAACTCCCTTGCGCTGCCTGTAAGACGGGTTTGTGCGTGCGTGAGACCGTCGAAGAGGAGCACAAATTAGCCCCTGCCGCACCGATGACGCAGCTCAAATGAAGTGCTTCCGTTTGACGTTGCTCCTCCTCCGAGCCGCTTGCTTGTTTACGTCCTCTCTTCCAGGGCACGTTCCACGCTGTTATTTCCGTGTCGGCGATTGTAGAAATCAATCCAATCAAATTGTTGGCCTCTTATGATTTCCTTTTTGAAATGAATAGGAAGGACACGCATCTGTTCCCGTCTCCCCCACACACACGGCGAAATATTTTGGAATGTGTTTGAAGAAGGAAACGGCAAAGTTTGACAACGACTGATGAGTGACTCGTTAGGCTGCAGAGGATAAAGAAGATATGCCCGAGAGTACAGTCACGTTGCATTGTCAACGTACACGTTTGCACTGTGGTTGAGAGGAAAGTCATTTCATCTGCGCTGTATGTTGCGCGTCGAGCGTATTCGACAATAAAACTGACTTGACTCGACGTGTTGATTTACGCTGCGTGTTTTCAAATATCCGTCGATGAAACTCTTAGCGGTTGGAACGCTGAGACGTCAATGCGATTTGTTAGGCCTTCCTACAGCGACTGCCACCCTTGTGCGGTGCCGTGGGACAAGCACGTTACTCATCGCCGAACCCTTTCCACTCCACGCTCGTGGCAGCTTTCCACCCATCTCTACACCCCCTGACCCTTTTTTCTAGTCTTCGGCCTAACCTTGAGATATTTCGTGCTCACCTGGACAGCAGGCGCCAGCCGTCTGCCGGGCCTTCTTTCATTTCCCCCCCACCCGCTTGGGCTGACGGCGCTCTCTCCCACGCCAACGCCAAGCGCGCCCCTCGCTGTCGGCAAGGCGACGGGCTCTCGAAAAGAGGCCAGCCTGGGTCTTCAAAGCCGTCACTCAGCAAAGAAATCATTTTTCATATTCTGCGAAAATGTGAATTACTCACTCTTGTATACGTCGAGGAAACATTTGAAATGACAAAGCGTCACATCTGCACCCGCTTGCTTTGAAGACCACCTTTGAAAGGTCACGGGGTCTTGCTGAGCAAGTACTCACGCTTCAGACGACAGTCAGCGAGTCTCCTTGATCGCTGATGATCAATATTGTTTGAGGTCCAAGCGGGGCGTTGGGCTCTCCCCACCGTCACGCGTCTCGCGGCAACGGGCGCCGCGCTTGTTCGGAAATGGAAGTGCTCGGACTTTTTCGCTCGCTCGGAAGCTCGATGCCGGCCGGCCTCCGCCTCCGCCTCCGCGTCCGCCTCCTCAGTCGCGCGCCGCCCCCCCGGGCCAGAAGCTCACCTGTTGACCGCCAAACGAGCGAGCCGGCGGCCCGGAAGCGACTCGCGCCTCTCCTCTCCTCTCCTCTTCTCCAATCGAAACGCGGCAGAGGAAGAAAAGAAGAGTCCGTCGGCGGCTTTCTCGAGCGAAGGTCCGCGCGGACTTTTGAAAGTGAAAGCTGCTCGAAACGTCGCCCGAGCGGCGGCGCTCGTCGGGTTTTCTGCCCCATGGAAGCGTCCGCGTGCGCCATTTAAGGTAGGCTCCTTTTTCAAATGGCGTCCAACTTGTTGCTGTTGAAGTGCCGCGCACTTGAGCGCGGCTCGAGGGACGCGACGCGACGCGACGCGGGGCCGCGGCGGCTCGTTGACACGTCGGTCGCCTTGGGCGCGGGGACCGCGCTCAGAACGGTCGGGGTTCTCGGCGGTTGTTTACGGACGCAAGCTAACGCCGCGCGCTTGACGCGCTTGAAGAACGAACTCGAAAGCGGACGCGTCCAAAGGAGTTGACGAAAACAACGAGTCGCGTTTGATTGGCAGCCCGAGGCCAGTACGACGAGTCCGAATGTTCCCTCTCGCCAAGTACCTCCAAGCCTCCGAACTTCATGCAACGACAGGGCAAAAAAATGCCGAACAAACACCTTTCTTTCGGAGACAGACGATGACCAATCCCGCCGATGCCGCAGTAAGTAAACTGGACCGCCGATGCGGCCGATGTCCAAAAACACAAGTCAAGAAAAAGGTTTGCCTGAAGTATTGTGGCTCGAATCGCCATCCTCCACGGGGAAATTCAAATGAGGAGGGATACCGCACTAGAACAGAACTTTTTTTTTTTTTTTGGGGGGGGGGGGGGCAACACATCGCACGGCTCGAAAAGACCATCATAGGTTTGGGGGCTCAGGAAGCATCATTTGTGACCTCGGTTGAAATCCTGCATTGTCATCAATGCGGGCGATCGCTTGCTCGTCCGGTTCTGCGAGAGCTCCGCCGTTCCTTCACCACGGCGAGTCAAGAGACTCTGTGCGTCCGACGAAAGCGGAGCTTCCGCCGTTTTGCCGTTTGCGTCTGGCTCGCTCCGCCCGAAAAATCGTCTAGACTGGCCAAATCTCCGTCTGATCCTTTCATCCTTTGAGAGCGAAGGCTGCTCGGGAACGGCTCTCTCTTTTCTTCTTCTTTCGACAACGTTGCCGAGAGCCCCGAAGAGGCGCGGCCCAATCGCCAAAGTCGAACGGAACGGTGACGCGGGTCGGCCTTGACCGGTCGTTCCATTTCAAAGAAATGAAAATGTTGCCCGAGCCGCCGCCTTTGTACGTGCCGTTACGACGGGCGCGTTCGCCGGCTCCGTTTTTCAAGCCGTCGGAGACGACGACGTCGATTCCGTTCACGTTGGATGGCGCGGACAGAAAATCGTCAGCATTGAGCACCGAATGCCCGCTTCCGATTGGAGCGCGCCTTGGAAAATGAAAGTCGGGGTTTTTCACATCCCACCAGAGGGAGTCGCCCACACGCCGCTGTGGGTGACCGGAGCACACTTTGAGAATCACCGATTCGCACCGAATTGCTACCCAAAAAAACTCCAAATGCAACAAATAGTCCAGGACTCTTGAATGGCACTTATGTGGCCCTGGCTCCGTACTTTGCACACCGCTTTTTTTCTCATCATGGCCTTTTCCCGCAGTGTGTTGAGTCAGCCACAAGTCGGGGTGTCGCTTTTTCCTACTTTTCCATTTCCCGATGGAGAAATAACCTGAAGGTGGCTGGTTTTTATTTGTAGCAAAGCAAGCTGGTTCTGGTTGGGCTCCCCGCTGCGTTTCCTCCCGCTTCTCCTGCCGTGTCAGTTGTGTGTGAAATCACATGTTGTTTTGCTGCGGAAGCCGGTGAGCAGAGTGCGAGGTGGCCTCTCAAGCCAGGCCGCTGTGGATTGTTCCACATTGTGACTCACTCACTCACTGACTCTCTCCCCCCCCCCCTGCTGTGAATGCAGAGTGACAAGCTTTCATTAGCATTCACAGACACGCGCACACACGTGCTCCAACGTTGCTGCTCTTTTGTCCCGCCTGTTGCCGGTGGGCGACTGGCTTTGTTTACTTTTTGCTACAGTCCATTCGGAGAAAAAAGGTAGCAGCAGTGCAATCATCACAGTTTAATGCACAGGTGTCAAAGTCAAGCCCCCCCCCACACGCACACATTATTTGATGCGAGCAAATCCTGTGTGTCGATGATCCTGATTCTTCCTGAAATGTGTAGCGAAATGTCAACTTGTCAAGGGTAGTCAACAACGTTGAGATTTTGCACCGGCCCTCCGAGGGAAGCCGGAACTCCGAAAGGGCCC
>NW_017805078.1:11388-14694 GCF_001891065.2 Hippocampus comes | reverse complement strand
CCCGCCGCCTTTCCTCCGGTCTTATCAGACTTTGCTGTCCCGGTCTCATCTATACGCTATCGTTTTGTCTATGCGTACACTGCGCCCTGAGCCTCCTATTGATTTGGCGTGCGCGTGAGAAGCATTTCGTCTCATCTATACGCTATCGTTTTGTCTATGCGTACACTGCGCCCTAAGCGTGCGCGTTAGAAGCATTTCAAAAGAAGAAGGGAACGTAGTCCTGTCAGGTCATTGAATCGAGCTCGCTAACCCTAACCCGTCATTGGAGCGACGCGGCCGGTCGGTCGAGCAGCAAGGCGTCGTCATCGGATTCAGACGGGAGCTCGCCACGACTCGGATCGAGTCGCTCGACACCCGGACTGAGCAACCTCGACGGTGATTCGCCGGCACCCACGTCACTCACCCGGCCGGGCTCCGCCTTTTAAAGCCTCAAAAAAAGAAGGGAACGTAGTCCTGTCAGGTCATTAAATCGAGCTCGCGAACCCAAACCCGTCGTTGGAAGCGGTCAAGGATCGACGCGGCCGCCGGTCAAGGAGCAACGTGTCGTCGTCGGTTTCAGACGGGAGCTCGCCACGACTCGGGGCGCGCCCTGAAAAGTCAGACGGATGGCGACCCACAGTGGAGAAAAAATAGGACCTGCCCCTCGCACGCGCTCGCCGCCGCGTTGAAGAATGCAAAAGCAATTGCCACCCGATGACTCGATTCAACGTCGAGCTCATCTGTCGAAGGGGGCATTCGAAAAACATTGGACGGCCGCCTTCCCCGCACGTGTGTTCATTTCGGATGAACGCGCGATGACCATTTTGTGCAAATGAAAGACACGAATTCAAGCAACGTATCGACTCTCGATTTCCACAAGGATTCAGAAGACAAAGACGCAAACTTGAGCGGTTGCTAGCGGAGCGGCGCCGGCGTTGCGTTGGTGCGCAACGGGAGCATTCTCGCGCTCCGATCTGCCGCTCGCACTCTTGAACCCGCGCAAAGGCGCAGGATGTCAGTCACCGGGTCGCCGTTGCCGCTTATTGCTGGTCTGCGCCTGATAATTAGCGGCGCCGACGTCACGCGCAGCCTTCTGCCGTCAGCGTGCGGGTCGAATCCCGGCCGTGTTACGCACGCACTCGCGCGGTCGGTCGCTCGACTGTTGAACTATGCGTCACTCCGTTCCTTCCTTATCGTGCGGCGCTCCCCTCCCCCGCAATCAAGTCCAACGATTTGAAGGAGAAACGGCTCTTTTGGACCGACTCGTCTTTCTTTGCCTGCAGTTTGCATCCCGAGTCTCGTTGTGTTTTCGCAGTGTTAGCGCGTTGACACCAAGCGCGGACCTTGCTCCCAAATTTTCGCCGGCGATGAGTTGGTCTCTGACTGAACTTTTACGGGAGGTCAGCTGATGTTTGTTTGCGTGACGGGGCAACTCCGGATGAATGAGCGGAGGCCGCTGCGGCCTCTCGAGCGGGGCGTGAAAGCGCCTCACCGATTCTTAAAATGATCAAATTAGCCAAGAAGTAACACAATACTTAATTCTGTCGTTCAATGGGCTGAAGTCTTCCAAACTAATTCACATGATGCTTTCGACACACGGGAAAAAAAAAGGGGGGGGGGGAGAACTGAAAAGAAAATCCATCCAGTGAGCGTTCAGACATTTCATTCAGGCACCAACTTTTGGATATTTAGCCCCCATGCGTCGATGCCGCATCCTAATAAGGAAGAACTGCGGCGCACGGAAACATTTTGCACCGCAGGAGTCCAAAAAGGACTTTCCCACCGGCCGTGCGCAAGTCTTGTCATCTTGTCGGCCTCGCGTTCTCTCTTTTCCGCCCTTCTCTAGCGATGCCCCAAAGCGGCGCGGAGAGTCCCAGGAGGCAGCGGCGCAACGGGCCGCGGTCGCCGCCGACGGCTCGCTCGGTCGGCGGCGCCGCCTCCTCGGGGGCGGAGTCGGACACGGAGAGCAGCGGCACGGACGGCGAAAAGGTCAGGCGGACGAAGGCCGCCGCCGACGTGGCTCGGGATGTCGTCCGCGCGTCTTTAACGCTCTTGCGCTTTGAATGTCCGTTTGTCTCTCTCAGTGGGGTGTCAAAAGGACCGAGGTGGGCTCGCCCGGGGTGGCGCCGTCGCCCTCCGCGCTCCCTCAGCGGATCGCGGAGCTTGACCGGCAGAAGGAAGAACTTCAGCTCGAGGTAAGCTGACCTTTCGTTGAAGTGAATGAAACAAGCTGGACATACAGACGGAGTCGCGGTGGAGCTTTTTAGCATTTGTTCTTTTTTTTAGTTCTACGATAGTTTCCCGACACGATTTGATCGGAGGGATGGTGACCGTTCAGCATCCCAAAAAGTCTTTGGCGGAACGACTTTGTACTCGGCGACGTCGCTTTCGCGGGGCACAAAGACGGACGTCCGCGGCAAAAGTCAGCGACTAATTTGAAACGCGGTCCTTGATGTTCATTCCCGGCGTCCGCGGCAGCCCCGTTCGCCCCGTGCGTTCGGTGGGGACATTTGGGCCATTTGGCTCTGAAGGTTTCTTCCGCGCCGCCGAGTTTTCTCGCGATCTATCCGTGACGGGCCGAAGGAGCGTTCCTTCGGCCCGTCACGGATAGATCGCGAGCCCGCTCGGCCACGCGGCCAAGCGGGCGCCGTGCGCGCCGGCTTGCCGTGAGAAGGCGGCAAAACGCGGCGGTTGCGGCAGAAAGACCTTCAGACGGCGACAAAATGCGTCCGAATCGGCCTCACCTCCTCCGGGCGCTGCCGCGACAGCCAACTCGGTTTTTCATCGGGCAGATTTCCTGACCGGTGCGTCGGCCATCCGCGGCAATGGCGGACGAGCGCAATTCAGCTCACCGTCGGCGTCGCAGAGTGTCGAGCGCTGGTCAGACGTGAGGTTTTTGGGGTGCTCTCAGCTGCAGCTGGAGATCGCCCTTCTGCAAGGCGAGCTGCAGACGGAGAGGACGCGGCTGCTGCGGCACACGCGCGAGCTGCGGGAGCTGCGGGAGCGAGCTCGGACCGGGCCCGCCCAAAGTCGGCAAAAAGTAAGACGCCGTCTGCCGCGACGGGCAAACGCGCCGCCGCTTCTTCGCTGTGGGCTTACGAGTCATTCGCAGAGGCACGGAGGAGATGCGAGATTTTTTTTTTCTTTTTTTGGGGGGGTGGTGTGCCAAATCCCACCATTTTCTTGCTTAACCTTTACTTGCGTTTGTTTCGGGCAAACGGTGACATTGAATTGACATTTTTAATTGGTGGCGGTAAAAAACACCCCACACTCTGTGGTAAAGGGATGATTTCTTTTTTTTGTTTTTTGGCGGGGCCTTCAGGCAGC
>NW_017805078.1:9582-11367 GCF_001891065.2 Hippocampus comes | reverse complement strand
GGCGCCCCCCCCCCCCCCCCCTCGGGCCTCATCTCTTCATCTTTCCATTTCCTGTTCGTGTCATGACTTTGTTGGGGGACGCTAGCGTGGCCGCTAATGACGCGCCCGCATAAACACGAGATGGTATCGAGCTCGGATTGCGGGCAAAGCGAGCGTTCGGGACGAGCACGCCCCCCTCAAGCTTTTTGGCTCTTTGCTCGCCGCGGCGGCCGCAGGAGCGCGAGCGTCTGGAGGAGGAGAGGCTGCGAGTGCGGGAGCTGAGGAGGAAATGCCAGGAGAAGCGGGCGCTGATCCCGACTCACCCGGAGAGCCACAGGGAGCGACTCGCGCTTCAGCTGCAGCACGTGAGTGGAGCGCGCTTGCCGAGTGCTGATGTTTCACCATTTTATTGAGGTGTTGAGTTTTGATTTTTTTTTTTTTTTGCAAACGGCGTGGCTTTGAACATGCGGCCAATTGGGAACGCCAACCCCGACTTGAAACCCCGCCCGCGTCCGGACAAGCGTATCCCGGCGAGTCCGCAATCCCCGCCTTGATATGCGACTTTGTCGCGCAGAAGCCTAAATTTGAAGCCCCGATCCTGCTTTGAAATCCTCCTTTTTCAAAACCCTCGGCCCAGCTATTTTGAAAGGCCCCACCCCGGCACCCAAAACGATACTTGCCTTGAAATTCCAATTTGAAAGCCTCGAAAGCATCAGCGGGGAAACCCCGCCTCTCGCTCCTTTGACCTTTGCCGCCGCAGGACAGCGAGGCGATGGAGGCCGCCGCGCGGGCCTTTGAGGACTGGGAGTTTCGTGTTCTGGAGCGGGAGAGCGGCGTGGACGAGGGGCGGGGCGGCGCTGGCCGGGAAGGCGAGGGCGGAGACGAAGAGAGAAGCGCGAGCTTGGAGCGGGACATCGCTTGCCAGCTGCTCGCTGTCACCGCGGCGCAGGTAACCAACCGCCTCCCTTCCTCAGGCTGTTGGATACCACCTTTTTTTTGTGGGGGGGGGGGGGTCATCAGGCCGTTTCCGCGACGGATATTCATTGTAAAGCGCTCGCCAATGCTGGCATGGAGTCCCGATGCCGCTTGCATTTATGGTCCACACAATTTCAAGTCACACAAAAACGGATCATACTTAAAAAAATTGCTTTCCGTCTTGCTGACGCGCACGATGATTCATCATTGCGTCAAACGGTCGCAGCGGAGAGCGCCGGTTGCCTGCTGTCGGCACCCGCCACCACATCTTTTTTTTTAAATTTTTTGCTTCGAGTATCGGTACTTGCCCAAGCCTACTCGTCATCCTTCGTGAAGCAGAAAGCAGACAAACCTCGGCTTCAGACGCTAATTTCAAACCCTAGCTTGAAATATTAGCCCCTAACCCACCGGTGCCAAAGTCAAGGCCCGGGGGCCAGATCTGGCCCACCACATCATTTTATTTGGCCCGCAAAAGCAAATCAAGCATTTCGACTTCCACGATGCTTGTTCAAGTCGGAAGCAAATTTTCAAATTGTCATTTGCAATCCATAATAACGCGGAGACATTGCAAGCATTTTCTCGTTTCCAAACCCCTTTTTACATTCACGTCAACGAGTCATGTCGACGCCTGACTTTGAAATTGTAATCCTGTCTTAAAGTCCGAATTTGAAACCTTCTCCAAGGCTTCAAACTTTGCTCAACTTTAAGACCCGAAAAGCGCTTCCATTCTTAAAACCCTCCCCTGACACCCCAGTTTGAAATCCGAACCCTGGTGTCAAACCCTACTTTCATCCCCTAATTTGGGACCCCAAAACTAATCCAGAGTAAAAA
>NW_017805078.1:0-9549 GCF_001891065.2 Hippocampus comes | reverse complement strand
TATATATATATATATATATATATATATATATATATTTTTTTTTTATGTATCCCTGAGTTAAACCGCAACTTTGAAACCCAAACGTGAAACATGACTTCCGATCTTGAAATCCTAAAGGAGGCTTCGCTCGCTCAGCGCAGTTTAAAACCATAAAAGTCGTCTTGAAAGCTGGATTTCAAAGCCGTCCCAAAACCTTAACGCTCTCATGCTAAAGCCGTCTTCAAACCTTCATTTGAAAGGGTCACTTTTCTTGGAACCGTACTCGGAAGTCATGAGAAAGAAGCCAATCACGCTTCATAGTTTTCAAAATGAGTTCACACACACACACACACACACCTGATTGGCACGCAGGTAGCTAAAGAAGTTGACCACCGCCACGAGGAGAACTCTGATCTATTTCCCCCCCTCCCAAAAAGGAGCGAGTTGAGCTGCTGGAGACGCAGCTGAGAGACATGGAGGGTGAGAAGGAGCGAGAGCTGGAAGCCTTAACCAGGCAGAAGAACGACCTCCTGCGCTCCGCTCACACGGTCAGCACTCTCAGCGTTCACGCACGTTTTGCTCAAAATCATCCGCCGGTCAGCGTGTGACCCCCCCCCCGGTCAGTTGGGTTTCAAATCGAACTGGCACTCGCCGACGAGACGGAAGCCAATACCCGGGCCTTTCCTCCACAACGTGCAAATGTCAGAAAGAAAGGAGTCCTCTGAAGATTCTCGGCACGTGCTTGCGGTTCCTTTTGGTCAGTTGTTCTCTTTTATTGGTGGTTGGATTTTGTCATCGAGTGCGGGGAGAAGGCTTGGATGTTGTTGGCCCATCATTTGTTCAGGAGACGTAAAAAGTCGCGCTTAAGACGCACGTGCATTTCTTTGCTCCGATTTGCTTTTATTTGAGCAGAAGGCGAAGTGATGAGGCCAAAACGTTTGTGTGTGCCAAATGTGACGGCGTTTCTTTTCGCACCAATGTGTGTGTTGCTTTTGCTTGTTCGAGGCTACGTGGCAAGGGCGCCTAAAAAAGAAAGAAATAAAATAATATCAGTTTGGGGGGGGGCATCACATTTATCTCATCATCAACAGCAAACTTGAATCCGAGACGGCTTTATTTTTGACACGGATTTCAAAAACGCCTTTTGATCATCATCAACAGCAAACTTGAATCCGAGACGGCTTTCAAAAACGTCTTGTTTTTTTTCCGTGTATGTCGGGGTTTTGAGCGATGCTCATTTTTTGTGATTCAGGTTGACCGATGAAAACTTGCGCAATAGGCATCGTCATTGATGGTTCAAAAAGAAATTGCGCTGAACCGAACCCTTCATTCCTAAATACGAGCAAAGGTTTGACGAGATGACGGGACATTATTTTCTCGTTCTATTCTGAAATCCGAATGCGCGAGAGAAGAAATGGAGGGCGGACAAGAACAATCATCTGAAAAAGTTGACTTGCCTCTCCGATGACAAAACGTGACGACAGCTTTGTCGAGCAGTGTTCTTTTTTTTCCAAATCCTTCAGCCCCAGCGACGCGTGCGTCTCTCTCTCGTCAAGCAAATGCTCTCCGTTTGTTTTGGCGCAAGCTTTCGAGAGGAATGCACAGGAGCCACGATGCAATTTTGGACTCTGACTAACTCCTTTCAGATGACGGCAACTCGCGACATTCAATCGCTTTTCGCGAGTCACGCTGAAAGTCACCCGCAGCCTCCGTCTGCTTGGCTTCGGAGCCTCGCGTATTTGCCTCCGTGTTCTGCGTTGACATCTGCGCGTGGGTGTGACTGTGCGTGGGAACGATTCTTTGTCTGCGTGTGTTGGAAGAAGCCTCGGGGATCTCAACTAAATTTGACATCCAGTCACAATCGCAGACGTAACTCCAGATTGTTTTCGCTTTGCTATTTTGCGCGTGAAGGAGCTGCGCAAGGACTCCGGCACTCTTCCCCGGCGACGGAGTTGGCACCGCAGCGGCAGAACCAAGGACAGGCCCGCGTCGGCCCAAGGTGAGCGCCGGCCTCCTCGCCCGAGGCCTCCTTTGCTTTGACCGTTTGTTCCCATTTGTGCCGTCGCAACTGGGAGGCGTGTCTGCGCGGGGGAAAAAAAAGTTGACAGATTGATGGCGTGAAGCCGGATTGACCTGCACGGACCGGACGATCCGGTTCGGGGCCCGCATTTTCCTCTTGGGCGCGTTATGTAGACGAGAGGAATGACACACGGCTTTCAATCAAGGACTCCAATTGTGCACCCGAATCTCAATTCCATGCCTCACTGACAGACATTTGGGGAGGGGGGATTAGGATCCATAATGTGTACAACCTTTCATATTGGTAAAAGAGCTGACCAAATCTGGACATCCTCTTGTTTTTTTGTTTTTTTTTTGGGAGGATGGATTTTTGTCTCGAAAAAGAGCTTTGTTGTCGAACCAGAAGCCCGCATTTCCATCATTGCAATTGTTTGTTTCCGTCCTGTTTTTTTGAGGGAACAACTCCAAAAACGTGGACACGCTTTTCATTGGGAACTTTCCTCGGCGAGCCGCGTTTTGATCTTTTTTGTCACAACCAAAAGAGACGCCTCGTTGTTTTCGGTGGATGAGGAAAAAATGACATGCCTTGCGTTTGATAACTCCATCAAAGAATTCTTTGCTATGCAACGCAAAGCGCGTATGTCCAAACGCGGCTCCTTTGGTTCGGCGTCCTCACACGGCTCAAACGTCTCCCGTAAAGTTGCTCACGTCTCGGTCTTGCTCCTCCGGCAGGCCTGGAGCGGGCCCTGGCGGGCGGCGGCCGACCCCGGGAGGCGCCGGGGCGCCCCTCTCCGCCGCACGGACTCCACGACGGGCGCGCCGATGGCCGCCGGCGCCTCGCCCCTCGCGACGGCGCGGAAAGCTCTCGCGCCGCCAGGTCAGCTTTGCGCTAAGCCCGGTGTCGTGGCAACCGGAGCTTTGGACCGGTAAAACAAACTGAAATGACCGGAACGGGCGAAACGCGGCCATTTCAACTTTTATCGCTGGAGTCCAACAAATCGGATTGATCTCCAGTTGAAATTGCATTTGTTTGTTTGACAAGTCCCGAGTTGATCCGGGTCCAAATCAATGTCCAACTTGCTCAAAATGCAGTGAGGCTTGAATCATTTTGAAGACCACCGCATCTGTTTGTGATATGTTGTTCAAGTTTAGCGACGACGGGACTCAATATCCAGGACCGCTTAGTTCAACTTTGAAGGCCCCCCCCGGAAATGGCCCATGGCCACCTCCGAAAAAAAATGGCAGACGGGAAGTGTGTTTTTTTTTTTTTCAGGCCTTCTTTTGTGGGTCTGCTCGTGATAGATCTCCGCCAAATTCCCTGCCGCTCAACGACACTGTCGTCAGGGCCTGAACTCCGTTCCGAGGAGTCGTGCCCGCGCTACACTTTCAGACTTTTCACTTTTTGTTTTCGTCAAACTTTGCCACACGGGCAATGACGAAAAGGCCAATATTTTGCGTCGCGCATCCGTCGAACGTCATTACCGCCAACTTGGCAGGACGATCCCTCAAGGCAATTCACCAGTAGGCGGCTTGCGAAAAGCTCCTAAAAATGCCCACGACCGGTCAAGATGGCAGACTTGCCCCCGTGTCTTTTGGGACATGGCTTCTTCAGACTTTTTTCAGGCCCTGCTCGTGATCAATTTGCTGAGCACATCTCATGACGCCACGTGAAACTGTCTTTAATGAAGGACCGTGCCCCCCGCCCCTCAAAAAGTTTGAAGGGGGAGTTCTGTCCTGTCTTGCTCAAGGACACTTTGACATGGTCGCAATGGCCCGGGCTCCAACTGAGCCGAAAATGTCCGTTTGAAATCAAAATGGCAGATTTCCTGTGATTTTTATTTTAGCCCCGCCCCCCCAACCACGGATTCTTTCTCAATACGCCTTTTTACTCCGGCAGTCCGTGTCTGATGAATCTGGCGGTGATGGAGCGCAAGTTGCGGGAAGCCACAGCGGAACGGGAGAGGCTGCTTCGAGAGAGAGTGAGTGGAGCACAAAGGCTCCGACTTGCGCATCAGATGCCGCACGTGCCATTATTTTGGATGATGGGCTGTTTTATTTTTATGGGGGGAAGCAGGAAGAGCGGCAACGAGCGTCGTTGAAGGAGAGAAGGCAGCGGGAGCTCAACTGGCCCGGGTCAGAAGCAGCAGAAGCAGAGCGTCCGCACAGGCCGCAGCCACAAGAGAACCCGAGCAGGTCCCTGCTCAACCCTCCTGAGGTCAGTAAGCCCTTAGAACACCGGTGGCAAACTCAAGGCCCGGGGGCCCGATCTGGCCCGCCGCATCATTTTATGAGGCCCGCAAAAACATAAAACATGGCAACTTCCAAGATCCTTTCTAAAATGGCTCCCAAAACTTTTAATTCTCGGATGTAAAAAATAGGAGATATATTCCAAGCATTTTCTTGTGAGCAAACCCCTCATGATAGGAACTTCAACAATCGTTAAATCGACAGTTATCCTTGACTTCTTTTTTTATGGTTTCAGTCATAACGGCCCTCCGTGCGAAACGGTCACTAAAATGTGGCCCGGGCCAAAAATGAGTTTGACACCCGTGCCTTCGAAGGTCATTGGAAATAAGATGTACAACGGAAAGCATGGAGCTCCGCATTTTGGCATTTTTTTTGTCCTTTAATGAATCGTTTCTGTTAGGACTAAAACAATTTGAGATACGTGCTTGAACTTCATGACAGTATAAAACAATTTATTGACCACTATCTGAAAGGCATGCATCTCCAGATGTTTTATTTTGCAAAAAAAAAAAAAAAAAAGTGGGGGAGGGGTTGATAAGAAGGGCAAATAAATAAATAAGGATCTGTGTTTTTTCCAATGATTTATATACTGTATATAATTCCCCATACCATACTATATGATTTGTACCTGACTGGTAAATAGCCCAGTTAATAGTAAGGGTGGTTGGTCTATTTAGTGTGTATTCTACGTGTACGTCAGCGGCTGCCCCTGTCCCTGTCCCCGGACTTCGACCTGCGCGCCCACGTGGAGTCTCTGGGTCACGGGGTGTCAGCTTGCACGGACCTGCGCCTGTCGTCGCGGCGCTGCGCCGGCTTCCTGACCAAGCGAGGCGGCCGCGTTAAGACCTGGAAGAAGAGGTGGTTCCTCTTCGACGTCGACCACCGAAGGCTGGCCTACTACGCAGGTCGCGTCGCTCTCCCCGAGGGCCCGGATCATAACTTGCTTGCGCGGCTAAAAATCATCTTCAATGCGTTTCTTCCGCTTTTGTTCAGATTGTGACGAGAGGAAGCTGAAGGGCGTCATCTACTTCCAGGCCGTAGAAGAGGTTTATTATGACCACCTGCGCACAGCCGCTTCCGTGAGTTGCCACGCGACACGCGTGAATCAAGACACATTTCAGAAACAAACGTCAACTTTTGAATCCCAGGAACTTGACGATGGTGGTGCCAAATAAGGCCACCGCTCGGTGACACCTTGAGCTAAAGAGAAGCAAACTGCTAAAGTTACACCAGGAAGGTTGTCTATTTTCTCGTCTAGTCTTGTTTTTTTTCCCCCAAAATCCAAATCGGATCAGTATAAATCTACTTTAATAGCGAGTTAAATGATGAAATAATTAGTGAAATACAGAAACGAAATATTCTCAAGTTTTACCAACGTATTGAAATAAGTCATACAAATGTCCATTTACCTACTTGAAAAAAATACAAAACAGATAATACTTAGATGAGTAGCGCTCATTCGGTTAGGGTTGTTTTTTTTTCCTGACAAAATTAAATGACTCTAAAAGAAATGAAATTGCAACTTTAAAATATGTATCCATGCATTGAAGGTTGATATTACCGATTAGGTCAGGGGTGGGCAAACTTTTTGGCTCGGGGGCCGCATTGACTTTTAAAATTTGACAGATGGGCTGAGTCAGCACAAGATACGGTACATATAAAAAAAAACTGCATTTGTTGACAGTCCCTATCAAACAAACATAAATAGATGTGTGTGTGTGTGTGTGATATACATTATGTATATGTAGTATTAAATTGGTTTTTGGGGGGATGAAATTAATCACATTATAACTTATGTTTTACATGTGCAACTTACTGAGATTTTTTTTGGGGGGGGTATGTATTTAGATGAATACAATCGCCTTTTGATCTGACATATTTAATCATTAGGATGTCAGCACATGATAATTGATCTAGCGGTATACATGCATCTAATGGCAATGATCTAAATAGAATAAAATAGAAGCCCTTTGTAAAAACCTTTCTGCATCCAGGTTTTTCCTAATATTTGCTCGCCATCTCACCTGTTGCCCAGTCGCCTCGGCCCAGCCTGACGTTCTGCGTCAAGACGTATGACCGCCTCTTCTTCCTGGTGGCGTCCGATCCGGTCGCCATGAGAATCTGGATGGACGTCATCGTCACAGCGACCGACGAGCATAGCCGCTATTGACCTTGATGGCTATTGACCTTGATGGCTGAGGCTAACTCAAGAAGAAGCAGCAGCAGCAGCAGCAGCAGGTGTTACTTTAGAAAGGAGGGAGGACTGTGATCAGTCTGTTACTTGGTGCTTTGTCTCCCCCTACACACCTCCGCCGGGCGTTACAGCTCTACGGGACCAATAAATATATGAACTCGCAATCAAAATTGGGTTGATTGAAGTCCAATTTATACTCTGTGTGTGTGTGTGTACAGGACGTTTTTGCAAGATTAATTTATTCTGTGGACGTTTGCCTGGGTTTGGAAAAACATAGTCATACACTGTTCTCAATGCACTATTAAATATGTCAAGAAAAAAATGTTGCCTTAGGTCTTTTTTGTATACATTCGCGATAGTTATCAGATTTCTGGACCGCAGTAGTTTGAAAGATATGAATGGAATGGAAGTAGCAACATGTCAAACATCATTCAGTGTCAGCACAAAACAAAGAAAATGTCAGGAAAAGCCTGCTAGAAGAGCTGAACTTGATACGGGATCAGATGGTGCTCGTTATTTTGGCTAATTTCTCTATTCATAGATCAAAATATATGCATAAGAAACCAGGTTCTGTTGAATTTTTTTGTTTATATACTTATTTTTCTACATTGTATGAAATGAAAAGTGAAAACACATTTGCCAACATATATCATTTAAGATGGTTTATGCGACATATTCTTTTTATTGATTTAATTTGATTTAAAATGCACTTTGTGTAAACACCCTGGTGTGTTTTGAGAAGTTTTATGCATTTCTGTGTATGAATTTTCGATGTGTTTTGTATACGTTGTCTCTCAATAGTTTTCTCTACTTTGTGAATTGAATTATTCAAAGAGAAACAAACATAAAAAAGAAATCGCCTTACAATGTAAAATAATTGATTCTTGGCTGTCGTTTGTTCCGTTTACACGCGAAGAGTCAGAAAGCAAATGAGTGTACTTCGTCATCGACTTTGTATTGGATGAGTGAGTTCGTCACGTCACCCGAGACTCCGAGGGGTCGTTGTTGTAGCCCTCCCTTCAGGTTGTTCGGTCGGTGACGTCCTCGAGGAAAACGACGAGGGAACGAAATGAGATCCCCGCGCTTCTGCACGACGGTGGTCGTCAGGTCTTGCGTAGTTATGGAAAAGAATGTTTTTGGGCGCTTTGAGGTCATCGAATCTCTCCTGCCCGTGATGGCGAACGTAAGTATCGTTTGTCTGCTTTTTTGATGTCATCGTTTTTAATGTAATCGTTGTAATGCTTTTTCACTGGTTCAGTCTGCATGTAGATGCTTCAGGGGGTCTTCCGTTCGATGCTGTGATACGGCATGGCGGTGAAACGAGCGTAATTTGCTGGAAACCTGGTTGTGAGATCCAAAATGGCGGACAGTGCGCCACTGTGCGGTGACGCTGCTGCCATTTCGGCTTTTTTTTTTTTTTACTACTCGCAATGCTTCTTGCCTTCTTAACTGCGTCTCGATCGGTTTATGATCGCCAATCATTGTTGTTGCTTCAACAACACGTCGGAGATTCGGCCGCGTTTTGGCGAGGGGGTGGTGAAAAGACTTTACTCCGTTCTTGGCTAACATAGCGGCTAATCTCTTCGTGTTCGCTTGCCGCCTTAGCGGAAGCGCCGCCGCCGCGGCAAACGTAGCGGTTAGCTAAAACGGGATCTGAGACACACGTCGACCGCTGCTCGTTCCCCAATGCACGGAATTACTCCGTTGTGGCGCGCCATCGACCCTGTCGCCTCATGCTCGCATACCTGTCAACTTTTCGGAGCGCCAACCTGTATAAACAACCGAAAAAGTCATTATAAAGAGCAAAAAATCCTTATAACATACCAAAGCATTTTATATGTCAAAATAACGGCAGAAAAAAACCCCACGAAATATGAATGATATATTTGTTTCCTTGTAGAACTTGCTTGTACACTATCGAAGTATGCAATGAATACTCTGCTGTTTTCAACTAGGAACCAGTGATTTACTGGAAAGTTACTGGAAATGAAAGCATTCGAGAAGACTATTGCGAACTGTTGCCATTCTCTGCAGTTACAACAGGGTCCATTGTCACGAACCACAATGTCTGGTATCCCATGTCTTGCGAAGAAGGATTTCACATGTGTTATGACCTTGGTTGCAGTTGTGCTTGTGAGCAAGGCGATTTTGGGATAGTTGGAATAATCGTCAATGACCAGCAAATAATCTTTTCCATTGCAATGAAACAAGTCTGTTTCAACTTTCTCCCAGGGAGCGGTGGGAAGATCTGGAATCAGCATAGGTTCCCTTGCTTGCTTGCACTGATACTTTTGACATGTTTCACATTTTGCAATCCTATTTTCAATTTCCTTGTTGATGCCTGGCCAGTATACGGTTTCCCTGGCCCTTCTCTTGCATTTCTCGACTCCTAAATGTCCTTCATGATGCATCCCTTGCAGTATGTCTGTTCTCATACTGTGCGGAATGACAATCCTTTTTGTCTGTCAGTAATAGTCCATTTGTAACACCGAGCTCTGACCTGATGTGGTAATACTTTGTTCATGATCCTCTCGGCCAGCCTTCTCTCATATGTGTCATGACCGTCTGCATTTCTGTGTCTTTCATGGTTTCCTCCCTTATTTGTTTCGATTTTGAATCTGAGACCGGCAGGGACACCACAATGAGGTAGGCATGAACCTCGACTTCACTTTCAGTGGAGCTAGTGTGGCGTAGCTCTTGATAGCGCATCTGCTAACACGAGATGTTTGCCTGGTGTGTAAATGAATTCAAAATCATACCTCTGCATTTGCATGATGAGGCGCTGGATTATTGGCGACGTCTCGCTTAAATTCTTCTTGACGATGGATATTAATGGGCGATGATCTGTCTCAACTGTGAATGTTGGAAGGCCATACACATAACAATGGAAAATGTCCAGTCCGCAAGCCAATCCCAAACATTCTCTCAATTTGTGCGTACTTTGTTTCAGTTCTTGTCATGGATCGAGAAGCATAAGCTACAGGTTTCCAATTTTCACCTTCTGCTTGTAGTAAGACAGCTCCAAGACCGTCTTTGGACGCATCTGTCGAGATTTTCAGTCTTTTTGTAGAAACGTAGTACGCCAAAACTGGCGCAGTCGTGAGCGTAGT
>NW_017805077.1:38765-38914 GCF_001891065.2 Hippocampus comes | reverse complement strand
AAATAAAAACTGATTTTACGAAGCCAACCCCACCTCCATCCGCTCCACCTTCGTCCCCGACGAGTAACCGCGACGGAGCGGGCGCTGCGCTTTTACGGCAGTCCGCTAACATATCTTTTCAGAGTCGGGAAACGGCGGAGCGGTCGCTA
>NW_017805077.1:30810-35963 GCF_001891065.2 Hippocampus comes | reverse complement strand
ACCCATCAATCAATACTTCTGTTGTTTATGAAAACATTTGATTCAAAATATACAAGTATATGGATGGAATACTGTACAAATGTGTAAAGATGTCATGTAAACCAATCTCTCAAATACAAGTCAAAATATTATTTGAGCAGGCTAACTGCTTGAACATGAAGTCTGATTATTTTTTTAAAACAATGTCATCAGATAGACAAAAACATTAAATTATGTGCACATGCCTGCATCTTCAAATCATAAAAATAAGACCAGCCTATATCTTACCAATCTTGTGATCTTGTTGGGTCTTGTCTCCATTCCATGTCAGGTCGTCTGGGCACATTGTTTACATCCTGATTAGCGTCTGGCTCATACATGTAAGGTCCAACATGTAAAATTCCAACCTCCTCTTCTTCCTCCAACTCTTCAAAAACTTGGCTATCGTTGGGTATCGCTTGTATCGTTGTTTGAAATGCTTAGCATCTCAGCCGTATGGAGCTCTGCCATCGCTGTTCTCCATGTGACGTATCACTTCCGGGTTCCTCCCCTTTCAGGCTGGAACTTCGGAAAATCAATTATTTTGTCAAATATACAACATATAAAGTATTTTTTCATGCTTTATTTGGTGGACACTGTTTAAGTAGTTTTATTGTGACCCTATTTAGCATTTCATGAAATTACTTCACACTTGGCCTTTAAAGTGCCAAAACAGGAGCCGGGTGAGCTCTCCCAGGCCGACAAGTCTCCCATAATAAACCTACCCCATTGCAAATGAGGTATTTGCGAAGTCAAACTCTGAAACAAAGGTTTTGTAGTTATACTGAGAGTAAATATAGGATAAGAGAATTACATTTAACAAGAGGCTCCAGCAAACCCGCGACCCTTGTGAGGATGAAGCAGACCAGAAAATAGATGCTTGGAGGATGTTTTGCCATTCACAGTCTTCGTCTCCGTTGGGATCCTCTCTTTTGAGTGAGTTTGGGAACTTTTTTTTTGCTGATTTCACGGCGCGGACATCCCGGCCCAAAGGGCATTCAGGAATTCCATTCTGACCATATTTGAGACATGTTACAATTATAGTCAACATTTAAAGACAGGCAACCTTCTGTTTTTGGGCTCATATTTTTATATCTCGCTCAAGGAAAATAGTGCCTCACCAATCATGAAATCTCCGATATTGAGGTTGGGATATTGAAGAAGACGTGGCTGATCCAAGCTTTTTGAGCAAAGTAAACTTTATTCGCCAGTAAGTAACACACAGGATCAAACAACAATTCATACGGCTCCATCATACATTTCATGACAAAATGGAAAATGTCCATTTTATTCAGGATTGCATCCAATAAAATACGATCAAACACATATCGCAACACGTGGGGTGCTGCACAGCAAAGGTCGGGACATTTAAAAAAAGGAAACAAAACACGAACAAAATCAACCAACCAAACCTCTTCTGAAAATGAGTGCAAACAAATTACATTGAAAAACCACAACTCAGTGCCAAATATATATTACAGGCGGTCTCCGCTTTATGAACTTTCGTGTTGCGAACAACGGTACATATGAACATTTTTGCAGGTACAGGTATGTCGAAAAATGTTCTCGGACAGAGATGCTGTCAGTCAGATTTTGTATTGCGGGCCTTTTTCCGAGTACAGTAGTACTTCTTTCCGCTGCTAATTCCGACAGTAGGCGCTGTGAGAGGAGGAGGAGGAGGAGGAAACGCTTGTCCCCATGAAAAAGTTCGAGACGGAACTCTCTCCCACTCCATCATCTCCTTAAGCCTTCAAGTACATCTTCCAAAAGTATGTTAAACTTTATTTTATTACACTTATATAAGCCTTAAACATACATTCCATACCAAATATAACACTGAAGCAACTTACGTACGAATTCAGCCAGCGAACGATCCTTTGGAATGTATCTCGTTCGTTACCTGGGGAGCATCTGTATATGTAAATTTGAGCTGTCAAACAATCAAAATATTTAAGTGAATTAAAAATGCAAATGTCATAATTAACTCTAATTAACTCACAATTATTCGTGATTACTCACACATTTTATTTATTGTTTCGGAATTTCCTTTGATATATTTTGTCCTATTTTTTCCCATTTTAATGATCTTATCAACATGGAATCATGGATCAGCTTTCCATGTGCAAAATGCAAATATTTACTGAAATGACTATTTTCAATTTTACATGAACATTTTTCACTTGGAGCAGTTATTCACACAATCTCTCACAATATTCTTGTCCATCAACAACAGTGAAAAAATCATTTTGTCACACAACAGCTCCTTTCATAGCTCTTTTTAGGGAATCAAAACAGAGCAATATAAAATTATAAAGTGCACCGCTAAGGTGAACTAGTTCTCAGCCTATTGTGGATTTAAGCTATGGTTGCATGTTTCGTTTTTCTCAAGTTTGCTTTGAACACAGCAGTCAGGCTATGTTGATTCTGTTGGTCCTTCTTGCGCGGAAGTCTCTCTATGGTTTTGTGGAGACATCATTTCGGCTGACTACACTTGGTTCGAAGTACGCACAACACTGGAGACGTTTTATTTTCAGCATGGTCGCTACGACTGCACCGCTGAACTCTCGACGTGCCTCAGCACACTGTCACTGTCAGACGAACACAGAGAAGCTCCGCCTGCTTTATTTATATGGACACGGAACACTGTAACCTTCCACACAAAACAGTTCCAAACAAGTAACAATCGCGTCAGTGGCATACATCGTATTCGACAGGCTACCTGCTCTTTATTCACCAGAGGCTCATTAACCTAAGGGGTGTTCACAAGGCAAAAATTTGCTCCGGCGCTACATCGATGTATTTTGATGCGATATATTTTACACCGGAGCAAATTTTGGGGAGCGGTCACACGTACAAAGGCGCTGAACATGTTAGTCCTGGCACAGCATCGGTGCAGCTCCACTTGCGGTCACACGGCAGTTTCTGCAGCAGAGTAAAACGACAGAAAACAATTGAGCTGTCATGTTGGTTCTTTTTAAAATTCAAACACAACTCAAGCAACTACTGTACAGGAACGCCCTTCTCCTTCTCGGTCTCCATGCCTTCAGCTCGAGAGTGACCGCCCCTGAAAACGTAAACCAACGATGACTTCAATGACACACAGAAAAGCAAACATGTAACGTGCCAAACAGAAAATCAAGAGAGGAAATCACAAAATAAATTATATGGGGGGCGGAGGGTTGTCAATACACAACAAAGGAACAAACTACACAAACAACTCAGAGACAGTCCAGTCTCCTACAAAAGGAAAGATGACGTTTGGGGACTATCCCCCCGCGTTCTATTTGGGATGGTATAACCCAAGAGGTGCTTGCTACTGTTAGCAGCCATGTCTTGTGTCGTTATTAAACAAACACATGACGGAAGTCCAACAGAGCACGAAAGCAACGCATTCTCGCCGTACGTAATCAACTCTTCTCATGCGTAGCGAGGCTACTCCCCCCGACGCAAACGAGCATTTGCTCCGGAGAAAATTGGAGTGTTCACACGTGCAAATTTACATTGGTGCTGCTCCAGAGCAAATTTTCGAACCACCTCCCTGAGGTGGATCAAATTTGCTCAGGTGTAAGCTGTTTTCCGTAGCACCGGAGCAAATGTTGCCGTGTGAACACCCCTCTAGTCTCTCATTTCTCTCTCAAAACAGTGTCTTCTCCCGCTTGGTGTACCTTTGCCTTCTCCGCTACATACAATCTCTATACACAGCTTGTAATGGAGGCTCTCGCTAGCAATCCGTAGAGGAGTCGTTAGATGCAATGCGAATCATTTCAGTTTGCGTCGAGCTGTGGACAATGTTGACAGGGTTGCATGCAGTAGCCATACATTTAGCAATGACTTCAACGTGCCATGATAACACCTCAGTTTATGACTGCAAAACGCGAGATTAACGCTGCACACAGCGGATGTTACGTTGCTCTATACATAAACCAGAAACAAAACAACAAGCACGCTGCAATGGTCCACACACATTTGTTTTGCCAGCCACGGCAGCGCAAGACACCGAAAACGGATACTTAAAGAGTTTATGAATGGAAAGTTTACTTTGAAAAAGTTGCCAGGTTGCTCCACTGACAAGACCGAAGTTACCTGTTTGTTTTGCAGTCGTAAACTGAGCTATCAACATTGCACATCGAGTCTGAAATACCACTTAATGGCCAAGCACACAGCTGATCTGAGTACTCCGCCCCCTCGTCTCAGACAGACAGCTACGGATCATTTCAAAGCGTAGAAAATGGATGACACGACGAAGAACAAATTTGCTTCAGCCATAGCTAAAAGTATGGCTACTGCATGCAAGCCTGTCAACATTGTCCACAGCTCGACTCAAGCTGAAACTGACGCGATTGTTACTTGTTTGGAACTATTTTGTGTGGAAGGTTACAGTGTTCCGTGGCCATATAAATAAAGCAGGTGGAGCTTCACCGTCGCAGAGGCACCTTGAGAGTTCAGCGGTATATTGGTAGCGACCTTGCGAACACACTGAAAAGAAAACGTCTCCAGTGTTGATATCTAACCAAGTGTAGTCATCCGAAATGATGTCTACACAAAACCGTAGAGAGACTTCCGCGCAAGAAGTACCAGCAGAATCAACATAGCCCAGACATGGGCAAACTACGCCCTGCGGGCCGGATCCGGCCCGTTGGTCTTTTTAATCCGGCCCGCCGAAGGTTGATACAGTACACAATTAAGGTTCGATGTAAATTATTGCATTCATTTCATTTGGACTTGTAATACAGGCATTTAAACGCCAGGTGGCACAGTTACTTGAAGTCGCAGAGCACAAGGAGGGAGGGGGAGACGATACGGAAGCCCGCAGTAGCACTAACTCAAGTAAGTCGCGCTCGATACGACGAAATAGATGTATCCCCACCACTATTTTCTGTCATTGGATCCAAAATGGCGACATGCAAGCGACTCTTTGTTGCAGTGAGTTTTACTGGAATTGCGAACATTTTTCCATCCTTTATTAGAGCATGGCATCCAAACAAAGAGGAGCGGTAATGGCCGCGGAAGAGAAAATGAAGTGTATCTCATTAAACGAAGTGGGTTACGAAGTACGAAACATTCAGGAGACGCTTGGAGTCTGGAAGACTCAAATCTACGAGACTTTGAAAAACGAGGAAGCGATTCTTGCTCAG
>NW_017805077.1:26665-28037 GCF_001891065.2 Hippocampus comes | reverse complement strand
GTGAAAGGGCTCTGCATCCAGCCGCTCAGGACAAGCATCTTCGCTGATATCTGCAAGACACAAGAAGACAAAAACACTGATGGAATTCTGGTTTATAATTACAATGAAGGTAACTCAGAGAGCTAGATTAGTTCAGATCACAACTCAAAATGTGACATGACCAGCATCACATAGTGGTGGATTTTTCTTTCTTTGATTATTTTTATTCATGGTGGTGGTTTATTATTTTTTTTAATCCTTGGGTATTTGTGAAAAAGACTTGCACAGAGCGTGACATTGTACATTTTTGAGTGATGGATAAGTCCAGAGCGCAAATTCTACTGCGTGATTTTCACCTTTCGTGGTGTGTTTCTGAACCGCGAAAAAAAGCGATTACTATACATTGATACCTCGCTATTTTGCGCTTCATTTTTCGTGGCTTCCGTGCATCACATTTTAAATTTTTTTCCAAAGTACTGTATTCAGAAAAAAATGTCGAACAATTTGCCTGATGAAGCCTGATTAGATGGGAGTGGAAAATTTCATTGATAACTGTTCATCTCGTCATCACACTTGTGATTCTTAATCTGAGACTCGCACGAGAATATTTGGCCACAATCTGAGCAGGAAAAATGTTTCTCACCCTTGTGGGTTCCTGTGTGTCCTCTTCGATGTGTCTTCTGATGGAATCTTTTGCCACAGTCTGAACAGGCAAAAGATTTCTCATCATTGTGTGTTGTGGTGTTTTTTAAGGTTCTCTTGTCAGAGGATTTGTGGTCAAAAACTGAGCAGGAAAAAGGTTTCTCACCAGTGTGGGTTCTTGTGTGTACTATTAAGTATCCCTTCCAGGGGAATCTTTTTCCACAAACTGAGCATGAATAGGGTTTCTCGCCAGTGTGTGTTCTGGTGTGTATTTTTAAGGGTGTCTTCTGAGAGAATCTTTGGCCACAAACTAAGCAGGCAAAAGGCATCTCACCAGTGTGGATTCTCACATGTATTTTCAAAGCACTCTGAAAGGTAAATATCTTCCCACACTGAGAACATTTCCAGGGTTTGTATTCAGTGTGACATGTCAGATCACCATCAGACTCTTCATCCTCATCATCATCAACATTTGATGTGTTATCACCGTCTTTCGTGCAAGGGTAATCTGGCTCCTCCTTTCTTTTAATGTTTCGGACCTGCTGTTCTTCCTCTTTGTACTCCTCTTCCTCTTAAACGTGAAAGGGCTCTGCATCCAGCCGCTCAGGACAAGCATCTTCGCTGATATCTGTAAGAAACAAGAAGACAAAAACACCCATGGAATTCAGTTTTCTAAATACAATTAAGGTTACTCAGAGAGCAAGATTAGTTCAGATTACAACTCAAAATGTGACATGACCAGCATCACATA
>NW_017805077.1:20898-25910 GCF_001891065.2 Hippocampus comes | reverse complement strand
GGCCACAAACTGAGCAGGAAAAAGGTTTCTCACCAGTGTGGGTTCTTGTATGATTTTTTAAGTTTCGCTTCTGAGAGAATCTTTGGCCACAATCTGAACAGGCAAAAGGTTTCTCACCAGTGTGCGTTCTGGTGTGTATTTTTAAGGTTCTATTTTTAGAGAATTTTTGGCCACAAACTGAGCAGGAAAAAGGTTTCTCACCAGTGTGGGTTCTTGTGTGATTTTATTTAAGTGTCCATTCTGGGAGAATCTTTGGCCACAATCTGAACAGGCTAAAGGTTTCTCAACAGTGTGTGTTCTGGTCTGTGTTTTTAAGGTTCCCTTCTCAGAGAATCTTTGGCCACAAACTAAGCACACAAAAGGTTTCTCACTATTGTGGGTTCTTTTGTGATCATGAAAATTTTCTTTACAAGAGAATCTTTGGCCACAAACTAAGCAGGCAAAAGGCTTCTCACCAGTGTGGATTCTCACGTCTTTTCAAAGCACTCTGACAAGTAAACATCTTCCCACACTGACAACATTTCCAGGGTTTGTTGTCAGTGTGACATGTCAGATCACCATCAGACTCTTCATCCTCATCATCTGATGATGTGTTCTCACCATCTTTCGTGTAAGGGTAATCTGGCTCCTCCTCTCTTTTAATGTATCAGACCTGCTGTTATTTTTATCCATGGTGGTGGTTGATTTTTTTTTATTTTTTTTTTATCCATGGGTATTTGTGAAAAAGACTTGCACAGAGCGTGACATTGCACATTTTTGAGTGGTGGATAAGTCCAGAGCGCAAATTCTACTGCGTGAATTTCACCTTTCGTGGGGTGTTTCTGAACCGCGAAAAAAAGCGATTACTATACATTGATACCTCGCTATTTTGCGCTTCATTTATCGTGGCTTCCGTGCATCACATTTTAAATTGTTTTCCAAAGTACTGAATTCAGAAAAAAATGTCGAACAATTCAGCATGGATGGCAATGGCGAGTGATGAAAAAAGCGGAAGGGGCGTGGCCTGGTCGGGGGCGTGGTTACTTATAAAAGTGGCACTAAACATGCTTGAAGATAAAGTGTATTGAATTTACACACTATTTGAAAATTGAACAGAAAAAAATCCCAAGATCGCCACTATTCTTTCAAGTGAAAAGCAATTTTAAAAAGGCTTCTCACCAGTGTGGATTCTCACATGTCTTTTCAAAGCATTCTGATGAGTCAACATCTTCCCACACTGAGAACATTTCCAGGGTTTGTTGTCAGTGTGACATGTCAGATCACCATCAGACTCTTCATCCTCATCATCACGAACATTTGATGTTGTGTTATCACCATCTTTCGTGCAAGGGTAATTTGGCTCCTCCTCTCTTTTAATGGATAGGACCTGCTGTTCTTCCTCTTTCTTCACCTCTTCCTCTTTAATGTGAAAGGGCTCTGCATCCAGCCACTCAGGACAAGCATCTTTGCTGATATCTGCAAGACACAAGACAAAAACACCCATTGAATTTGATTTATAATTACAATGAAGGTTACTCAGAGAGCAAGATTCGTTCAGATTACAACTCAAAAATGTGACATGACCAGCATCACATATTAGTGGTGAATTTTTCTTTCTTTTATTATTTTTATCCATGATGCTGGTTTATTCATTTTTATTATTATTTTTTTTTATCATTGGGTATTTGTGAAAAAGACTTGCACAGAGCGCGACACTGCGCATTTTTGAGTGGTGGATAAGTCCGGAGCGAAAATTCTACTGCGTGATTTACACCTTACGTGGGGTGTTTCTGGACCGCGAAAAAAAAAGAAATTACTATACAATGATCCCTCGCTATTTCGCGCTTCATTTATCGCGGCTTCCGTACGTCACATTTTAAATTTTTTTCCAAAGTACTGTATCAACGGGCACTGCCTCAAGGCGCATGATTGGTTTCCGGTGCAATGTCGACCAATGACAGCGCGAGTGGATTCATCCTGTGAGCTGATTCGCTGCGTATTTTTGCAGACCCCCAGCGTGACGAGACGCTTGGGAAGTCTTGTGTGTGTCACATCATGCTATTTATTCTCTGGCATACTGTCTCTTTTATTTGCTTCGTGTGCAGCGGGCAGAGAGAGAAAGAGTGAGAGAGCGCGAGAAAGAGGGGTGAGAGAGAGAGAGAGAGAGAGAGAGAGAGAGAGAGAGAGAGAGAGAGAGAGAGAGAGAGAGAGAGAGAGAGAGAGAGAGAGAGAGAGAGAGAGAGAGAGAGAGAGAGAGAGAGAGAGAGAGAGAGAGAGAGAGAGAGAGAGAGAGAGAGAGAGAGAGAGAGAAATTGAGAGAGAAATTGAGAGAGCGAGAGAGTACGACCAGTACGCTTAGAGGAAAGATTGGTGCTGTTGCATCTCTGGTAAACATAAATCTAAATGAAAGATACCTTTCATTGTATTGCCTCGCATCGGAAATTTCGCTTGTCTCGAAGCGTAAGGCAATTTCCTAGCTGCTGCTGCTTCCTACCATGAAGAGTATGACATGGTTACTCTTTCAGGCGATCGACCGCATACATATTGGATAATTTCCCACGGCACACCTGACAATTGCTCCAGCACAGGGTTTAAAAAACTCTGAATTCAACATTCATAATAAAGACCCAATCAGGAGAGGACAAACTGGATTCTGGTACCAATCACTTGAAGGGGGAAAGGAGGAGAAGCGTGAGGTTTCAGTTCTCTGAACGTCATCCCAATGATCTCCCCGTTCGCCCTCTAATTTATTTCTCAATGGGAATCTAATACAGGGGTGTATCCAACCTAAAGAGTGAAGGCTGCTGAAGACACACTAAATTTATTATAGACTATGGGTGTGTATGTGAGTGAAAATTTCGTACATGTGTGCAATCATGACAAAAACACTTAGTTGGAGCTGGCGTTGGCACCTCCATCCACGTCCGACCTTGCTCTTGTTTTGTCGAAATACTTGTCTCTTTCCAACCACTTTGTCGGAAAGGTGGTTGCGTCCCTCAACTATCACATAGTGAATTTAGAATTCTTTTTTGTAAATGTGAACATATCTTTATTAAAAGCATAATTATGTCTTTCTTAAAAGCATGTGCTCTTCATTGCAGGCATAATCAATTTATTATTGCAGGCATCAGCATTCTTCATTGCAAGCATATTCGATTCATTTTTAATAATATGCAAATGTATGATAACTAAAAACAATCAACCGAACACCGAGCAAACCCTCCATCGTGGGTTTTCACTTATTGCAGCAAGGGCCCGGTCCCCATTAAGATTGTATTGCTTAATTGTCATTACACATTCGTGCAACGAAATTATCTTAACAGGCACGCTCTGCACAAGAAACATGAAAAAAACAATGACAAACATGGGATACAGTACAAAGGGCCTGTCGGTACTCGCTATGTAAAGCGCCCCGAGATCTTAGTACAGGAAAGGAAACCATGAGGGAGGGAGAGGTTTAAAAAAAACATGCTCAAACTATCCTCTTTCTGAGGATAATTTGGGTCTAGGAGAAAAAAAAACAACCTAAGCACAGAAACAAGCATATGACAGTTACAAGTCACAAGACATAACATGTAATGAGGGGATGGGTGGAAACGGGGGTGGGGGGGCGCCACGCTGCCTGTCCGACCAGCTGCTCAGCCAATTGCCGAGCGCTACGCAGATCAGGTTCACGTCACGGGGGAAAAACAGGAGGAACGATGAAGACGGTGATGATAAGGACGTGTATGCGTGTGTGATTGTCTGGTTATGTATGCGTGAACAGGCCGCAGCTGCTTCGTCAAGGTCTGCTCATGAAGACAGTCCTGGCTTATCAGTCCATGGCCGAGAAGGAGGGGGTGATGGTGGGGGCACTAGCTTCCGTGCATACCTTCCATACAGGGGAATGGGGTCCAAATAGCGTTGTTTGTTTTGGAGGGACGGCCGCCAACAATTTCAGGTGGCCTTGAGTCCGTGGCTGTATCCCTTCACTGGCGCCGATCAGCCAAATCCTCAATTCCTTTTCGAAGCGAGAATTCCAACTTCTCCATGCTGTTGCCGATCGTACGGAGACGCTCCAGAACCGCAAATGCGGTTGAGCTCAGTCACCGCTTGAGTCTGAGTGTTGGACATTCGCGCTAGACCATCGAGAATGACCGGCAGCTTCTTCACTTCCAATAAAGCTGCTCCCATCGGTTGGATTTTGGATTTTGCGGTCCTTGGTCCTTGGTCCTTGGCCTTGGGAGTCAATTCCTTGGACTTGGGAGTCAAGTCCTTGGCCTTGGCCTTGGCCTCGGGTTGCCGGTCCTCGGACACAATGAGGGATTAGAGCCTCAAATCCCTTGGTCACAGGTATAAAGTGGGACCGAGGATCGCAAAAACCACGAAGGAATCAAATAAATTCCATCCAGGGAAAGGCATATTGATGGTTAAGCTGGCGCTTTAAAAGGGGCGGGTCTGCCACTGACAGGTGACAGTTAGCGCAACGAATAAAGAGCGGCATCACAGTGAGTTTCAATCACGGTTTGTTCCATTCGCGATCGGCAGTTTAAATAGCGTGTAAAGTCTTTCTGTAACAGTGGTGTCTTTTATGTAATTATTTTTGCACAGTCGCCACGTTTCTGCGGTGGCACTATAATGTTTGTTTGAACCGAGTAATTTACGTTACAGCTGGAGTCAATAATGCCGGCACTTTACTTCCGGGTTTGGCCGTTGGGATTTGGAGTCCTTTTGCTCGATTCCAGTTATGCTTTTGGTGAATGCTTTCTCATGTTTGGAATAATGAATATTGATAATATATAGTTTAAAATCATTGTTGATTTAATTATTTTTTATTATTATTGTGAAGTTGAAGGTATTAAATTAATTAATGTAGTATTAGTGGGAGTGGTAATAATAGTAGTACTCAGAGAATGTTTAGAGATCAGCCATCTCGTTACCTCTGCGTCCCGTGTCCGAGACGCAAAATTAACCCACAGGAGGCACAGTTCCAAACAATCAGTGTTGTGTCCAAGGACCGGCAACCCGAGGCCAAGGCCAAGGCCAAGGACTTG
>NW_017805077.1:0-17829 GCF_001891065.2 Hippocampus comes | reverse complement strand
ATTATATCCAAATCACTATGAAGTGGTGATTTTTGCTGTAAATACTGATTTGTTGAAATCTAATCATAAATGGAGCACACTTTATTTGATTAATACTATATTCAGATTGAGTTTCAATCCTTTAATTTGAAACCCGAGCAGAATAATTAAGGAGAGTGAACATTGATTGACAATATTTTTGTTAATGTAACTAAGCCATAATTTGACTGATTTTTACCAATGGATGTGTAATTGATAAATAACAATATTTAATTAGTATCAATTAATATCATGTTATTTCTAGACCACTTCCTGCGCAAAAAAGAAGCAAAGTGTGGCCACTTTTATCCTGTCTGGAGGAAACCAAGACCTGGATGTCACTGAATTTCTTGAATTTCACTGAAAAGAAAACAGAAATGATGTTGTTTGGGTCCAGTGACCCTTGTAAATTCCATCTTGGGGATTTGGGCCCCCCGGCTTCTTATTTTAAGCCATCTCAAACTTGATTCTTAGACTGGACTGTGATTTTAAATTCGACTGGGAAATTGGTGCCGTTGTGAACTCCAGCTTCTTTCATTTTTGCCAGCTGGGGAAAGTAAAGCCTCTCTTTTCTTGAGCACTTTGAAACTGTAATTCATTTTTTCGCCACATCTCAATCCTACATTAAACATTTTCAGTTGGTCCAAAATGCTGCCGCTCCCCTCTTGACAATTTTCCTACTCTGGCATCCCTTCACTGGCTCCCCATCCATTTTCGTGTTCTTTTTAAGATTATTTATTTTCAACTGGTTTATGGGTTTTTGAGACCATGTGGAAAAAGGAAGAACAAAATAATGTTTCAATCATGTACACGTTTACTTTGCGTTGTGATGCTCCTAATTGGAAAGGGTATTTATGTAGCCTCGCCGACTCATCACCGGGTTTTCAAACCAAATTTCCACATGTTGTCACCACCATGAATTATGACATTGTAACCGCCAGTTGCGGTAATTTTTCTGCTCTGTTGTCGCTTTTTCAAAAAAGTGTCTGATCTTCCCTGCTGTATCTCAACATTAAAAATCACAAATGTCACTTTGTCACGAAGAAACTTTTATTTTATAATATATTAATCACACATTCTTAAATACAAAAAAAAAAAAACCTTTGGCAATATTTACCTGTTTCTACCGTCCGGCAGGGAGAATTAGGACACCGCATAGAACTGACCCGTGGGGGAAAAAATGCAATACAATACAGTATATCTTTATTTATACAGTGATCCCTTGCTCTAACGCGGTTCACTTTCCGCAGCTTCACTGTTTCCCGGATTTTTTTAGTGCAGTTTTTTTAATGCTTTTAAACAGTGAATTGCGTTCTGCATCCTGATTGTTTTAGGCACTGACCGATGTGAACAGTCTCCGCACCTTGTCTCTGTACAGCTTGCCAAATTTACCTTTGCAAATTTTTGGTCTTTGGTTTCATTGTATCAGTGGCCGATGCTGCTCTGTCAAGGAGGGGAAGCTCAATTTCGGCCTGCATCATAAAAAATGTGTCAGTTTATTTATTCGTGAATTCTACTCTCCAAATCATAAATGTCACTTTGTCACGAAGAAACTTTTATTTAAGTAATCACACATTCTTAAATACAACAAAAAAAAACCTTTGGCAATATTTACCTGTTTCTACCGTCCGGCAGGAAGAATTGACCCGTGGGGGAAAAAATACAATACAATACAGTATATCTTTATTTATACAGTGATCCCTTGCTCGAACGCGGTTCACTTTCCGCAGCTTCACTGCTTCCCGGATTTTTTTAGTGCAGTTTTTTTAATGCTTTTAAACAGTGAATTGCATTCTGCATCCAATTAATGGTTGCCGCCCGCTTCGTCCCGCTGTCGCTTCGCGGAGCAAAAAGCTGAAACGGAGTGCCGGGATTTGCAAGCAAGGCCTGAAAAATCTCGCCGTGTTGATGTGTCGACCCGGAACCCGGACCCACGCCTCCTTCCCGGAGACCAGGGGCGCGCCGAGGCGTCCCGGGCGGACGGCCGAGGGAGCAGGGGGGGCCGACACAAAAAGGAGGAAAAAACTGACTTTCCTTTGTTGAACCGCAGACCGGGGGACACACCAGAAGTTTCTTTGAGCTTGATGCCGAGATCGTTCAAAAACCAAGTACAAACTTAGTCCGGAGGCCGAGGTGCAGGCTGGTCACAAACGAGCTTTATTCAATCAAAAACTCGGAGAGGTACAGATATGCACATCGGAAAACTCTGAATTCTTTCGAGGTTAAACACAGTTTTTATAACGGTATGAGGGGCCCACCCCTCCAATTTCATTGGGCCGTCTCTTGATCGTAATCAACTCTAACAGTGTCATAATGCGTTGTGTGATTCTGATTGGCTGTGGCTTTCTTCGTTGGCTAGTTTTTAATGGTATCTATAAATTACTTCATATCTTGGTTTTGAATTATAATGGTGTCACAATAGCTTCTATTTTTTTAAAATATAATGGGGACCCCTGCTGGGCCCTTGTGTGAATGCATGTGGGTTTGCCCCTGCCGGGCCCTCGTGTGAATGCATGTGGGCTTCAAGTATTACCACGTGTCCTTTTAAAACATAAAGGGGCATGTCATTGTTATCACAATGGGGCATGCATTTATCGATCTGATGGAGACCATAGCAAATGGATTTAGCAAGTATCATCATACATTCAGTTCTTTCTCAACACATTCTTTGACCTGTAGGTGGCTGTCAAGTGTTGCTGATTCTGTTTTTTTGCTTCCTGTTTCTTTTCCCTTTTCATTCTTTGGCATGTAGTTGGCTAGCAGGTTTTGCTGATTCTGCGTTTTACTTCCTGTTTTCTGGTCCATATATTTCTCTGTTTGACAACTGTATACTTGTTTTTCCGCTATCTACGCGAGGCAGCCATAGCCCTTTTCCTGCTATACCTATTCTTTGGCATGCAGTCGGTTAACTAGTGTCGTTGGTCAGCATTTTTATTTCGTTGGTCAGCAGCTGTATTTCTTGCTTTTTACGAGTGACGGCCATACTCTTTATTCCTTCTGTCTATGATAAGCTAAATCCGAAATCATATAATGCTAGTAAGAAGTAGACACTACATATTAATACTCATTATAATGCTAATAAGAAGTAGACACTACATATTAATACTAATTGTAATGCTAATAAGAAGTAGACACTACATATTAATACTAATTGTAATGCTAATAAGAAGTAGACACTACATATTAATACTAATTGTAATGCTAATAAGAAGTAGACACTACATATTAATACTCATTATAATGCTAATAAGAAGTAGACACTACATATTAATACTCATTATAATGCTAATAAGAAGTAGACACTACATATTAATACTCATTATAATGCTAATAAGAAGTAGACACTACATATTAATACTCATTATAATGCTAATAAGAAGTAGACACTACATATTAATACTCATTATAATGCTAATAAGAAGTAGACACTACATATTAATACTAATTGACAGCTATTCTCTCTTTTCTCCCTTGACTACAGTTAGCTGACGTAATTCCATGAAGTTAGTACAATACTAATAAAAAACAGATACCACATATCCCCCCTTTCATGATGTAGCCACACATCATGAACTTAAAAAAAAAAAGAAAAATAACATATCCCCCCTTTCATGATGTAACCACACATCATGAACCAAATGACCGAAATCACAAAGGGTCACAAAAATGGGGAATACATTATGAACACGGTATGCACATGCTAAGTAACCAACAAGTCAGTTTTAAACCAGCACGGATCCTATGTGTACAGTCGCTTCGTAAAACGCTGGGGGAGAATGTCATACGACTTAGGTCCATTACATACCTAGGTCGCCTAACATAGACCATCCTTTTGCCAAATCTAGCTCAATCGTGCCAGGCGGCCATAAATCCGGCGATCTTCAAAAAACACAATAACAATGTAGGATATAAAGGATATATGATAAATCGAAAGGTAAAGTTAGCGAGTATAAGTAATTTAAAGTCAGCGAAGCGGTCAATAAGCAAAATTAAGCAACTATCACATATCTACGACTGATAGCACACTATGGGATTAACTGCGTGGCTATTATTATACGCGCATGGCAAGATTATATAATTCACACAGCACAAAATTGAAGTACGATGATGAAGTGGAGATGTCTTCACATGTCCGGACGCGGGGAGGCCATGCAGGTGAGACGGGGTTGGGAAGACTGCTCCAAGCTGCCTGGGATTATTGTGCCCATAAGAACAGCTGCAGTTGTAGGCTAGGCTGAAAAGGGGATTATTGTGCCCCTTGAAGCAGCCGTAGGTGATGTCGAGTCGACCGCTGCCTAAGCAGTGGGAAAGGGTAGTCCATAGAGTCACGGAAGGGTGCGGGGGATGATGCAGGGGGACAACTTTTTGAAGGGTGTCAGTGGGGCTGGGCTCCTGGTGGCGACATTGATGGGGCCCCCATTTCTATGGCGCGGCGAATGGCGGCTCTCCGGAGCCTGGTGCGGTTTTTCACCAATCCTGCTCTCAGGATAGTGAACAGCTCCCTGGTGTCAGCAGACACCAACCTGGTGAGATGCCGATACTCGGTGGGAGTGAAGTCGGCCAGCTGTTCCACTGTGATGGAGGTGCACCCTCGTCCCAAGGATGGGAAGAAGGCGTTGCTTGGCAGACGGAGTCGGTGTTGACGCCATGATCGCCGGCCGGGAGCTGGTTCAGGTGGAGGGTTGCCCACACTGGCGTAGATGGCTTGGGCTGGGAACGCGGTCCACGATGAGCCGACCGAAGTGAGTGGGGGAGGAAGATGATGGATCAGGTGAGGCTGGGGAGCGTAGGTTGCAGGCACATAGGTAGGCAGAGCGTGGAATGGTTGAGTCAGCCTGGAGAACGTCATGGGGGAGCCCAGGGGTCTCACTCGTGGTCCCATCATCTCCTGGTGAGCACTGACAGGAGCCGGTCCAAGCGCCTCCGCAGGTGAGGGCGGGGGCGGTCCCGGAGGTGTACGTGGGCCCACAGGTGGTCCGGCCCTCCCCTGGTCAGCAGGGTTCTCCCTATCAGGTGGCCCATTAGGGAAGTTCTGCCACCAAGTGCAATGGTTCTCTGCCATGGTTCGGTCCCTGCTCAAGGGCAAGAAACAGAGCAGAATAGTCGACAAGCCAACGCCACTCTCCTCGCTGTCTCTGAACCTCATTCAGGCCCTCTCTCCTCAGTGCTCCAGTAATGGCCTCACATCCCCTACGGACAATCATTTCATGGGTCGAAAAAAGGAGATCTTGTCCCAATCGGACGGTCATAACCTCTATTAGTGCTCGAGTTGTCAGATTTTTCGTTCTTTGCGGGGTAGTCAGACGGTAGTCGTACCAAATCGGGATGTACCATGCCTGTATTTGTAGGCCTCTGTCTAGAGTGTACGTTTGTTTTGACCATTGCCAAGGGTGGGTTTTTACTTCTGAAACCGTTATTTCAAATCGTGGGGGGCCGATGGGACAACAAGGGGAGTCAATCGATTTTTTAGTGGAAGTAATGTAAGTTTTTGAAAGCTCGAATGGGAATGGTCCCAATGGTAACATGCATAAAATTATTTGCACGTCCTCATTGAAGGCTTTTTTCCCCCATTGATCGTTTCTTCCCTCTTCTGCGACGGTTACTTTTGGATTCTCTATTCATGTTTACACTATTTCTTTCATCTCCATGTCCTCGTACAAAAGGCTTTCATCCGGATCGCACATGTAGGTATTGGTTGCCGAGGCGCGTCGGCTGATGGATCTGTTGCGGATGACAATTGGGAATTGTCCTATTGCTGTGATGGCCTTTCCTATCATCATCTTTACGAGGGGGAAAATACAGCAGGTAGTAACTAACGCCACTAACAGGAAAAGGCCTAATATAATGGCAATGAGTGACACAACTTTCTTAAAGGTCATCCCATCAAACCATTTGAGCAGCTTGTCTATCCATTGGGGCTTTGTTTTCCAGTTGGAACTCTTTACATGTTCATCCCTCATTGTTTTCATTTGTCTTAATATCTTTGTCAAGTTACCTGCTTCTCCTGTATTTATGGGTATCACCGTGCAGCCTTCGTCTCCTACCATACTGCACACCCCCTGATCTTCCGCCATCAACGTATCTAATGCGAACCTATTTTGGAGTGCCATCAGAGAGGTGGCATGTAATTGCTCAGATATGTGGTTCACCGCCGATAGTGTCCAGTTCATAAATCTTTGCTGATTATACCATAAATAGTTTATCCATCTACTGTTACGTGCTATGTATTGGGCGTTAACTATTGGTCCTACATAAGGGATCCACCCCGTACCTTGGCCTGCTTGGATCCAATGTTCTGATATAGCTGAATGTTCTTCTGGCACCCCTCTGGGATTTTGATCCCAAGAAATGTAAATGTCATAGGGCTGTTCAATTGTGTTGGATAATGCGGCCCCTCTAGTCGGTCTTTTTCGTTTGGTACGGGTAGGATAAGTATATACCGACACTTGCCCCGTCACCATTACTGGGGCACATATTCCTTTGTAACCATCAGGGACGGTGACTCTTATTTGGTCCTCATCATCGCATAACCAGAAGATGTCGGCTAATGGCTCACAAGAGCCTATTCTTGGAAGTACGGTGAATGTGTCAAGGTAGTCGCCATCGACAAATGTCAGCGCTCCACCGTTCTCTGCTACTTGAGCGCATTGTATTGGGGAAGAAGAGGTGGTGTTAATCCGCTCATAGGACGACGTATAGTTAACGCCTTTCGGATCGGTTACTGTTGCGTCGAATGTATGCTTTTACACAGGGTAGCCTGGCACTGTGGTTCTGTTGCTATACCACAAGCCACCGAGCTCTATCCCGAAAGCGATACACACAGGGTGGATCATGTTTCGTTTAATACGTGAAACAGGAGGAACGACCAAGGTTTCGCCAGGAGGCATTCTACGGGGGCACTGATACTTTTTTGAAACCCATGTGGTATCTACGCCGGCGGCCCGCCATAGAACACACGTTGCAAAGCACATACCCGTCCCGCACCCACGTCTTTCGAGCCCTGGCAATGGTCTTAATTCTGGTAAGCGTTTGCGGTTGTAGCAGGTGATGCAATCTTTCTTGCTCACTTGCATAGCAGAATACTTCATCCATTGATAAAACATGTTTTCTTTTCGGCCTAGGATAGCCGTGTTTAGCTTGAGTTTGCTACCGAGGGTTCGGGTTTTTGTTGCACGCTTCCCTCGTCTCTTAATTACTCTCATGAGGCTCTTAGCTTGCTTCAGAGACATATCAATGTGTGCTCGAGTGCTTTTAGGGCGACAATGGGTGTTGTTGCATCTCATTTTGAGTGTGATTGGGCCTAGGTCATTACATTGGCTAGTCATGGCTTGTAATGCCACATCTCCGTAGGTTAGACCGGTAACTATGGTGCGCCGGCCTGTGGTTGTACTTATGTAAGTTAGGTCTATGTTAGCGAGATTCCCTAGTTCTCCCTGTGACGTAGCGACTAGGCCTGCGGCTAGGGCACAAGCGGCCATCCGTTTCTCTTTGTCCTCATATCTCTGGGTCAGGCTGAGAAACGAGAATGCTAGGGTCATCAGGACTATCAACAAGGTCGTGAAGAGTAGGCTGATACTCCTGCCATTGCTGAAAGGAGTCCCAGTCAATTGTGTGGAATGGGTTACTGTCATTTTGATCTGGGTCAGATTCCCGACGGCCTGCTGACTCAGACCCTGACTCCCCTCCTCCCCCTCCTCCAGGGGAAGCTGCAACAGTTTCACTTTTATTCCCCTCAGGAGAGGCTGTGGGGCCTCCTTCTGCCTCGTCTGGGATAGACCGCTCATCTTCTTCTTCCGTTGGGTCGCTGGCCTGGTCTGGGCTCGGCTGAAGGGCCGGTGAATCACTGCTCGGGGTGTCGTTACCTTCTCGCGCTAATCTTTGAGATCGCCTTGGATATGGTGGCAACTGGCCTTGCTCTGGTGTGGGTGTCCGTGATCTGGCTCCTCCCTGCGGGGTGGCGTAGTCACCCCCGGCCAGTCCGGGCTGTTCTCCGGCGGACCCTCCTGGTCCCGGTGCCGGGCAGCAGTGGTTGAGATGAAACCAAACTGATTTACCTTGTACTTTGACTGATGTTGGTGTGGCAAGGATGACTTGGAATGGGCCTTCACGCCGAGCCTCGTTCCACTTTCGTCTGAAGGTTCTGACGTACACCCAATCACCTGGTACCACTTTCTGCGCCTCTGGACTGATTTCAGCTTCCCGATCCTTTGCGGTTTCTATCACCTGTTGAGAGATGGCCTTGTGTATTCGAGTTAAATGGTGCAAGTAGGATGCCAGTTCTCTTTCGCATTGTTCTAGGGGTGGTCCTTCATAGGGGCCCCGTAGGTATGGCACTGGCATTCGTCTACCGGTCATCATTTCATGCGGGGTCAGGTGGGTTACACGGTTAGCTTGTGACCTCATAGACAACAATGCCAGCGGCAGTGCATCCAACCAGTTCAACTTACTGGTGGCACTTGCTTTTATTTTAGCCAATTTTGCTTTTAGTGTGCCATTGGCGCGTTCCACAATGCCTTGGGATTGTGGGTGATAAACACATCCAAATTTTTGTTTTATTCCTAGCATTTTTAGTGCTATCTTAGTTATGTTTGCACAAAATGCTGCTCCGTTGTCTGAACTGATAGTGTCCGGTATCCCAAACCTGGGAAAAACTTCTCTGCACAGGTACTTAGCTACTGAGGTAGCATCTGGGCTTCTTGTAGGCACTGCTTCAATCCATCGGCTGAATCTGTCTATGATCACCAAGATGTATTTGTACCCTTTCACCCGTTCAATCATATCCACATGATCGATTATCAAGTGTCTGAATGGACCTTCTGGTATGGGTATGTGACCCAATGGTGCAGAAAACCCTTTCCGCACATTAAATTGTGCGCAAACTATGCACTCATGTAGGGTTCTGTCAACTGTAGCTGCCAAATAAGGTGACCACCATACTGCTCTCAGTTTGCGTAGCACCTCCCCCCTATGCGCATGGTCTTGACCATGCGCATTCAACACAGCAACCTTCATTAGAGAAAGAGGCAGTACAAAGTGGCCAAGAGGGCTTCGCCACAGGTCCTTCTGTGGGCCCTCTTCCCCACATTTAGTGGCGCCTCGCTTCCGCCACACGGAGGTCTCATATAAGCCAGCAACTTTCTGGGCTTCAATCAGAGAGGCCAGTGTGGTCAGTGGCTCACAATCACTAGCAACTAACAATGGAGCCATGGTACCGACGGACGACGCAATTTTTGCAGCTTCGTCCGCATGATTATTGCCTTGGGCTATCAATGAATCATTCTTTTGATGTCCTGCACATTTAATGACAGCTAAAGCGGATGGAAGGGTCATAGCATGCAGGAGGGCGGCAAGAGCGTCAGCGTGGACCACTGGGGTGCCATCGGCCCTCTTAAAACCCCTTTGTTGCCAAATTTTACCATTGACGTGGCACACGCCATAGGCATAGGCGGAGTCTGTATACACATTCAATCGCTTGTCTCGGGCCAGCTGGCATGCCGTGGTCAACGCTATTACTTCCGCCAGTTGAGCGGAGCAAGGCTGTGGAATCTTTTCTGCCTGAACTGTGGAAAAGGTGTTATCAGCGTGTAATTGAACCACTGAAAAGCCCGCGTGGTTACCTGTAGCATCTTTGAAGCAGGAGCCGTCAACGAAATATGTAAGATCGGCAGCGATCGGTTCATTGTGGAGGTCATTCCTTGGCTTCAGAAACTCCTCAGTAGAGTGAATACACTCGTGCGATGCTCCTGAGTCAGGGATGACCATGCGCGTAGCCGGATTGACGGTATTACAGCGTAGGATGGTTAGTTCTGGTGCCGACAGAATGACTTCATAGCCAGTTCGCCTGGCTTGTGTCAGGACGAAACGTGGGCTGGTCAACAATGCATGCAATTGATGCGAGGTGAACAGGGTTACTGGGTGGCCCATCGTCACTGAGGCCGCCTTCTGAAACGCAAACACCGCTGCGGCCAGCCCTTGATAACAGGGAGGCAGGCCAGCCTCGACGTTATCCAATTTGGTGCTGTAGTAAGCCAAAGGCTGCTTACCAATTGGAGTATCTTGCATTAATACGGCACACGCAAACCCTTCTTTCTCAGCGACATATAGAAGAAACGGCTTAGAATAATCTGGGTTCCCCAACGCCGGGGCGTTTTGGAGATCGTGTTTTAGCGTCAAGAAATTGTGCAGGGCTTTATCATTCCATTGTAGGACAGCGGAAGTTTGGGCTTGTCCCGCAGCGCGAATCATGGCACGCAATGGGGCCGTTTTTACTGCATAGTCACATACCCATGCTCTGCTGTATCCTGTCATTCCCAAAAAGGACAGCATTTGGCCTACCGTCTGTGGCTGTGGGATGTTAGCTATAGCTTCTAAGTGGGCGTCAGCAATTTTTCGCATGCTGCCACTCAGTTTTCTTCCCATGTAGTCTACCTCCTCCTTGCAAAATTGAAGTTTGTCTCTGCTGACTTTGTGTCCTCCTTTTTCTAATGCCAATAGCACAGCGACGGAATCTCGCTCACAACCGTTTTTAGTTGTGCTAACGATCAAAATATCGTCCATGTATTGGATTATGGTGCTATCTACATCCAGATGACCTAAGTCCTCAGCGAGGACTCTATTAAAAATCGTGGGGCTATCAACGTAGCCTTGGGGTAGTCGTGTGTATGTGTATTGCTGGCCCTCGTAAGTGAACGCAAACAAATATTGCGAATCTGGATGTAGCGGCACACTGAAAAACGCTGAGCACAGGTCAATCACCGTATACCATCGGGCGTTGGGCGGAATGTTTGAAAGCAAGGTATGGGGATCAGGTACAACAGGAGTTTCGGCTTCCACGATAGCATTTATGGGGCGTAGGTCATGCACTAATCGATAGTCAGGTGATCGCGGTTTTGGGACCGGGAAAATTGGGGTGTTGCAGGGGCTCTGAGTCTTTTTCAGAACTCCCGCAGCAACCAGACCTTCGATAGTGGGCTTAATCCCCTTGGCAGCTTGCGGTTTCAGGGGATACTGATTTTTCCGAGGGAGAATCACATTGGGCTTAAGCGTAATTCGAATGGGCTGTGCCGATTTAACAAAGCCGACGTCTGTTTTGTGTTGAGACCATAAGCGAGAGGGTATTGTAGCTAGCAATTCTTCGTGGCTCGGCGTTACTGTGGGCTGCATAGATACGGGTCTGGGAATCAGTGTTTTTACAGCGCAACTGTTACAAACGACCGATACCGATATCCGGGTATAAACCCGGCACGGGGAAACTCGGACGCCCGGTGTGTCTGTGTGTAACCATTCTGACATTGGTAAAAGTTGTTTGATCATAGGCCCAAGCTCCTGTGAGCTGTGCCCTTCGTTGACTAACAAAGTTATGTGTGGTGTGGAGTTTGGCACTTGGAACCACGGAGCAATCTTTTGGGGAAGAATCACGGTCGCCGCGGCACCCGGGGGTCCTACATAAATGTGTCCTATATGTAAATATGAGCACTTAAGATGCATCAGTTCTGTCCAGCATTCAGCATAGTCTTTGTGGTTGTCGTGTTTGTCATAGAGGAGAGTGCAATGTGTGGGTAGTGTTGGTTTTCGAGAGTCAGGTAGAAATGTTCTTATCCAATCGATCCATGGCTCCCACTTAGCTTGAGGCACAGGGTCGTTCAATTCCATGCAATAAACGGCGGCATAGTTGAGTTTATCTGGATGGAGAACGAGCGGCATCATGGAGGCGGTAGGTGTCGTTTCAGTTGAGGGCAAGTTGATCCAGACCCCCCTAGGGGTGCACTTGATGTTGGCGTTGAGTGCACACAAAATGTCTCTCCCCAGTAGGTTAATAGGTGTTTGGTTGGACACCAGCAGGGGCGCTACGACTTCTGTTCCTGCTATTATCATGGGAACAGGTTGGGTGAGGGGAATAAGCTGTGTTTTCCCAGAGAAACCTATTGTTTTAATTGACGAGCCGGAGAGGGGAAGCCTCAAGTCAGTGCTTCCCACACATGAATAGGTGGCACCAGTGTCCACCATGAATTCATGTACTTGGCCCCGTATGATGACTGGTACTGTTGGCTCATCGTGTGGTTTCGTTGACACTGCAGGTGCGATGATCTCCCCCTCAGGTTTCTCTGGGCACCCCTATTGGAGGTTCTGTGCTGGTCCCATCCATGGGTTGACTGGGCAATCTCTTTTGAGGTGGCCTTGGCTCCCACATCCCCAGCACACGTTTCCCTGGGGGTGTCCGTTGAGTTGTGCGGCCCCTCTCTGCCCTTGATTTCCGGGGCCTCTTCTGGGGTCCGCGTTCGGTGCCGGTGGTCTCCCATACTGATTCCGGGGAGGGTATCGCTGTCCCGTAGTCCTCCGTTCAGGCCTCCCTTGCCCGCTGTTCTCATGAGGTTCTTTGAAGTGGTAGTGGATGGCTGTCGGCACTTGGGGGGCCGTTGGAGAGCTGTGGGCTCGTGGCGGTATCGGAGGGGACTGGAAGGGAGCCCCTTCCGGGAAGGCGGGGAGGAGGGTCACTGGCGCTGGTGCTTGGTGAGGCGTCGGATAGGCCGCGGCTGGAACGGGTTGTGGTGCTGTGGCATGAGCCAGGTCCGGTGGGACTTGGGAGGTCCCTACAGTCACGACTGGAGCTTGGGTCCTAGGCTTGTCTTTCTTTTGCTTGAGCTCTGTCAGTTGGAGGTGGGTCAGCTTGGCGCTCATTAGCCGATGCGTTTCTTCCTCCTTTGACTTTTCTTTCCGCAAACACTCCACATGATGCACCAGATGTTCTTGGAACAGGGGCCAGTCCATCTTCATGAGACCTACCACATTATCCAGCCGGGCTTGCACCTCTTCAGGCATGGCCTTTTTGGCCATTACCTTAAACAGGCTTTCGGAAGTTGCGTTGGTGTTCCAAGCGCTGCCAGTTTCCTCTCTCCATTTGCGCTGGAATGAGTGGAGGAACTTGGTGGGGCATTCATCCTCTTTCAGCACCTCGCCTTCCAGTTTGGTGGGATCCATTTTCTCCGGATAGCAGATGCGCATTTGTTTCCACACCACACCACGATGCCCGTTGAAGCCTACGTGGTCAGCCTCGTTCCCTTGGGTCAGCGTCTCTAGGCCTGCTTTCAGCAGAATTTCTTCCGCGGTGTGCTTGCCTACGATGTGCATGAGCAGGGCCTTGATGTCCCCCAACGCCAGGGTGACGCCAGCAGTGCTCTCTTCCAGGGCGGTGATCCATTTGTTCGCCCCTTTGGAGAGGTCTGGCAGCCTGTCGGCCAGGCCTACCATATCGCAGAATGACCATGGCACGTAGTGTCGTTGCCCCTGCCCCTTCATCACTAGGGGGCACTGCAGCGAGGCACCGTCGTCGTAGGCGTTTAGTCGAGGCTTTGCTTTCTCGAGGAGGCGGCTGCTTCTGCGGCATTGTTTTTCCTGTTCGTCCCGCAAGTTGGGCCTTCCATTCGTGGGGCAGCAGATGGCCCCGTATGCCTCACTGATGCCCTGGCATGCTGTTTCGCCGAGCAAAGGATGTGTTAGGCATGTAGTCGAACTTCCTGCTGGGGAATGCCCTGGCCCGAGGCCGGGCGGCTGCTCCTCCCAGAGGGCCATCACTGGACTCAAGGGCGGGAGCCGCCGCTTCGGCTGAGGGAGCTCGGGCAAGTCCATGAAGGATGGGTATCGGTTTCTGCCCTCGGTGTGGTTGCCATGGGGCGAACTCTCCTGTTGGTGTGATGAGTGATAGTGGAGTGGACTGGTGTGTGGTGGTTCTGCCCTTCTAGGGCAGGGTTGGGAAAGCTCTATGAGTGATAGATGTTCGTGCATGCGGTTATGTGTGTTTTCCGTTTCGGTGTTGTTAGAGAGGGTGTCTGGATGAAATCTAGTTCCGCGGTCATGTGTGTTTTCCGTTTCGGTGTTGTTAGGGAGGGTGTCTGGATGAAATCTAGTTCCGCGGTCATGTGTGGGATTTGCTATTTTCTCATAATCCCGTATATTATCTCTAGCTTCCCGAGTGTATTTTTCTTCAACGTTGCCCGATTTGGCAGTTTGGAGGTCACCCTGCGCTGCCTGGCTTTCTGTTTTATGTTTAAGTATGTGCCTAAGAGCGAGCATAGTTTGCTTTAACTCTAAATGTTCGGCTGGAGTTAACCTCTCCTCGTTACCCTCATTTTTGTCATTAACGGTGCTGGTGCCGGTCCCCTCTGATTCTTTTGTGCCATTTGTCGTGGCTGGGGTTGTTTTGAACACTACTTCAAATGTGCCTGCCACTTCCCCTTTGAGCCCCTTATCTTTCCCTGTCAGAACATATTGTCCTGATGGACTAGTGGGGCACGAGGCGTACGGAGGTGGTTTGTTCTGCCACTCAGGGGCGGAGGGCCTTGTTTGTGGTCCAATGACATCTTTTTTATCGATGGGTTTCTCTCTAACAGGCCTGGATTGTGCCTGTTCTTGCTCTATCATGGGGAGCTGTGACACCCCAAATGTTCGCCTACGGCCCTCCTCTCTAAACCACCTCAGAACCTCTCGTTCCCGAGCGCGTTTTCCTGCTCTTCTGGCGCTAGTGTCTTTGGCTTTGTAATGTTTGATGTTTGCTTCTATTTCGTCACAACAGGCTGCCCTAAATGTCCCTTCCTTCGGCCACCTCAGTTGGCCGGAGGTCCGTTGATACCATTTATTCATGCATTGACGGATTAATTGTTCATGATCGGGTTGTCGTTTTACCACAATTGACAGTGGCGTGGAAGAATTTACTCCTCCTGATGCACCGACGCCCATGTTTGCTTGTTTAATTTCGCCCAACAGGTCGGGGATTACCGGTTCGCTTGCTTGGTTTATTAACACCGTGGCGAGTATTTTACCTACTGTTATGGCTGGTCTTAGCTGTGTTTGAGGGCAGAAGTTTGACCTTAGCTGTTCTTTTTTATCACTATCCGATGTTTTGAGCAATTTACCGAGTTCTCCAACTTCCCAATGCACCTCTCTGGGAATCACGCGGATGCAGAGCTGTGGATAGCCTGTGATTTGATTCTCTTTAGTTGAAGACAAATTATCACGCAAATAGGGTTTCAACGAGACAAATGCTTGATCCTGCAAATGGTGACAAAGATATCCCAGTATGGATGCTAGGTTTTGGGCGGTCCAAATCCCTTGTAATAACGAATCCCAATCTACACCTGGGAGTTTTAGTTTAATTTCGTCCGAATTACAAAATTGAGTTATCTCCCACAATCTCAGATCGATTAATTGCTCACTCTGCCACTGTTCTCTACTGTTTTTGTCCTTGTATGTGCGCTCTAACCAAAAGTGAGTTCTTATTCCCTGCGTCGTTGGGTCTATGTTTGTCGAAATGGGCTGTATGGGAGCTCGAGCACCCACCTGTATGGTGACGTCTTCCATCCACTATGTCCCTTCCCGTTTAAATTTTTTTTTTTTTTTTTTATCTCACAATTCTATAAGGGGGCAATAAAATTCGAGCAACCCTTTGTCACTTACAACTCATGGTCAATCTAAGCCTCGACTTTTCCTTTCCTTTCAACAAAATCGTTTACAATATGCTCTTTAATTTCACACGCACCTTCTTCTGACCGCACCGATGCTACTTTTATCGATAAAGTTTCGAAAATTATTATTATTATTATTATTACGATTATTTCTTTCATTTATTTATTCATTTATCTATTTATTTATTTTCACTTCCCTGTTCTCATTCGTGTACCACAATCGCCCTTCTTCCTACAATATCCCCCCCTTTTTCAAACACCACTCGCAGAACACTTTAATGGGGCTACACAATCAAGTCGGCCCACAAGTCACACCAAAGCTCGCTCACAATCCCGCATCACACGCCTCTTACGGCACACTCAAATGTCCCCCACTCCTGGGTGGGCAACGCACACCGGCTTCAACTATATTCAACAACCCTGAACCTAATAAAATACCTTAACTCTAAATCGGCGGGACTTAGTTCAACTGCCGCACTCTACGGCCACCACTGAGCGCCGCCACTCCTGAGCAAGCCACGTACTGTGGTACTTAATGCTTAACTGCCACTTCCCTGTTGAGGCTTCCACTGATCGCTGTCACTACTAAGCTGAACTGCAGCCCCCACCTTTGTCGGGGCCTACCCGCACGGGGAACTGTCACTTCCAAGCAAGTCTCCTTCAGCGGTAACTTAAAAGAGTATGCACCGCGATATACAAAACAACTTATATGAACACTCCTGGGTTCAAAAATGGCACCTCGCCTATCCTGCCTTCCCTAGGCAGAGTATACACAGCGGTATACAAAACAACTTTGTTATGAACACTCCTGGGTTCAAAAATGGCACCTCGCCTATCCTGCCTTCCCTAGGCAGAGTATACACAGCGGTATACAAAACAACTTTGTTATGAACACTCCTGGGTTCAAAAATGGCACCTCGCCTATCCTGCCTTCCCTAGGCAGAGTATACACAGCGGTATACAAAACAACTTGTTATGAACACTCCTGGGTTCAAAAATGGCACCTCGCCTATCCTGCCTTCCCTAGGCAGAGTATACACAGCGGTATACGAAACAACTTGTATGAACACTCCTGGGTTCACAAAATGGCACTTTGCAAATCCTGCCTTTCTTGGGCAGAGTATACACAGCGGTATACGAAACAACTTCTCTGTCTTATCGCATGAACACACACATTACAAAGTGAACACACAGCACATGCATTCGCCCGCACCACGTTGGGTTAGAACAGACAAGACTAAACAACACGAAAGCGTGCTCAGCCTTAAGCCTGGGCCTTTGGACTTGGAATGTTGGTTCAATTCAACCACGATAAGTGGTAATTTAAATTTGTGAAAGCCAAACCGGGTCTGGATTTTCGTCCCCTAGGCAGTCTAACCACGATCCGGGCGTGACAAGTGTAGCTCAGACAGAGTAATTGTGCAGAAGAAAGGTCTGCTTACCTTTAGAATTTGGAGGCCGTTTGTCTGAGCACCCGTTGTCAGCCGGCCGAGGTGGGCTGCACAGTCGCCGGCTAATATGCCTGATCCGGGGCACAGGGCACCAAAATGATGTGTCGACCCGGAACCCGGACCCACGCCTCCTTCCCGGAGACCAGGGGCGCGCCGAGGCGTCCCGGGCGGACGGCCGAGGGAGCAGGGGGGGCCGACACAAAAAGGAGGAAAAAAACTGACTTTCCTTTGTTGAACCGCAGACCGGGGGACACACCAGAAGTTTCTTTGAGCTTGATGCCGAGATCGTTCAAAAACCAAGTACAAACTTAGTCCGGAGGCCGAGGTGCAGGCTGGTCACAAACGAGCTTTATTCAATCAAAAACTCGGAGAGGTACAGATATGCACATCGGAAAACTCTGAATTCTTTCGAGGTTAAACACAGTTTTTATAACGGTATGAGGGGCCCACCCCTCCAATTTCATTGGGCCGTCTCTTGATCGTAATCAACTCTAACAGTGTCATAATGCGTTGTGTGATTCTGATTGGCTGTGGCTTTCTTCGTTGGCTAGTTTTTAATGGTATCTATAAATTACTTCATATCTTGGTTTTGAATTATAATGGTGTCACAATAGCTTCTATTTTTTAAAATATAATGGGGGCCCCTGCTGGGCCCTTGTGTGAATGCATGTGGGTTTGCCCCTGCCGGGCCCTCGTGTGAATGCATGTGGGCTTCAAGTATTACCACGTGTCCTTTTAAAACATAAAGGGGCATGTCATTGTTATCACAATGGGGCATGCATTTATCGATCTGATGGAGACCATAGCAAATGGATTTAGCAAGTATCATCATACATTCAGTTCTTTCTCAACACATTCTTTGACCTGTAGGTGGCTGTCAAGTGTTGCTGATTCTGTTTTTT
>NW_017805076.1:1479887-1492804 GCF_001891065.2 Hippocampus comes | reverse complement strand
GTTGCCGGTCCTTGGACACAACACTGATATATACAAACAAAAAGGTGTAGAAATAGATAAGTACAGTACACATAAGGGTAAAAGTATTTCATGATGTGTAGAATTTTTCTTCTTTGTATTGAAAAAAATCAATTCATATACTGTTACATAACAAGGGGTCGGACTAGAAAGTTATTTACTTCTTCCTACTCCTTTGAACATAAAACTGTGATGATGTCTTTATTTTTCTTTTCTTTTCTTTTTATAGTTTTTACTTGCCTTCACTTTTGTCAATCTGTTTTTGTATTGCATGTTCTATATGTTCAATTAACAATAAAACAATAAAGTACTTATTTTATATTTTTATGAATTTCTTGTAACCCAAACAAATGACGTTTATGCATTAGTGGAGACGCTTTTATTTTGAAGGTTGCTAACGCCACTCACTGGCGGCAGTTACCTTATGCAGAGCGCTGACAGTCGCAGTGGCGGCTCACTTGACTTCAATTTTGCGAGTGGAGGCTGGCTTGACCGCAGTCATATACGCAGTCATATAAACCTCAGCGTGGGTCCGTACTGTTACAGTTCGAAGTAATAGTCATTGTTTACTTTGGCGCGGGTACGTTTCGTTTCGAATAACAACCCAGAACTAATAATAATAATACATTTTATTTGAAAGCGCTTTTAATCACACTCAAAGACACTTTACAAAGCTTAAAACACAGGATAAAAATGTGCACTTAAAACAAGCATACATAATATACAAAAGCACATTTAGATTAACAAAAAGCAAAATGGGTAAAAGAGATTAAAAGGTGTTAAAAGCATTGCGGAACAGATGAGTTTTAAGAGATGATTTGAAGGATTGGAGGTCAGTACAGTTGTGGATGTGTTGTGGTAGAGCATTCCAGAGGGTGGGGGCGGCGACAGAGAAGGTTCGGTCCCCCCAGGCTTTGAGCTTGGTCACGGGGATGGCGAGGAGGTTTGTGTTTGAGGAGCGGAGATTACGGGAAGGAGTGTATTGGTAAAGAAGGTCGGAAAGATAGGAGGGGGCCTGATTGTGAAGGGCTTTATAGGTGAGTAGGAGCAGTTTAAATTGAATACGCTGGGGAACGGGGAGCCAGTGGAGGTTTTTAAGGACGGGGGTGATGTGTTCACGAGTGCGGGTGTGGGTGAGTAGGCGGGCGGTGGCATTCTGGATGTACTGTAGTTGTCACATAGCGAGGTGGTGGTGGACCCCAAAAAAAAGCAGGCAGGAGGGAGGAGCAGGGTGTACTTGAAAGATTGTATTAAAACTCAGAAAACTACATCCAAAACAAACAAAGTCCAAAGTATCAAACAAAACACATGACCGAAGATAAAACATAACAATGACCAAAACCTGACTGAAACAAACATGACAGCAGCCAGCAAACAGCAACAAACAAACATGACAGTAGCAAAGAGCAACAATGACCCGACACTGAGTGTTCGGGCTGGGAGTCCTTTTAAAACACTAATTACATAATGACCAACAGATGTGCAGCTGCAGGGAGAGCCCTACAGTGCCACCATTTGGTCCCAAACCGAATCATGACAGTAGTTTATTGAGGAGTTTGGAGGTTGTACCGTAGAGAATGCTATTGCAGTAGTCAAGGCGGGAGGTGATGAAGGCATGGATGAGGGTTTGAGCAGTGTTGAAAGAAAGTGAATGGCGGAGACGAGAAATGTTTTTGAGGTGGAAGAAAGCAGTTTTGGTGATTTGGGTGATGTGTTGGTCGAAAGCGAGGTTATTATCAAAAAGGACACCGAGGTTGCGACAGTGAGAGGAGGGGGACAGGGTGCAATTGTCAATAGTGAGGTTGAAGTTGGAGGTTGTTTGGGTGAGGGACAGAAGACCGATTATAAGTAGTTGAGATTTAGTACAGTTAAGAATGAGAAAGTTTGTTTGCATCCAGGATTTGATATCTGAAAGACAGTTAGACAGGGTGGAGTGGGTTGTTGGGGTTAATGATTTGGTGGATATGTACAATTGGACGTCATCAGCATAGCAGTGGAACTGGAGACCATGATGACGAATGATTTGGCCGAGGGGTCGAAGGTAGAGAATGAAGAGAAGAGGACCAAGCACAGAACCCTGGGGGACACCTTGGGACAGTGGGGCAGTGTTGGAAGAGCAGTTGTTGATGTGTATGAATTGTTTCCTGTCTGTGAGATATGAGTGAAGCCAGGTGAGGACTTTGTCGGTGATGTTTAGGGATTGCAGGCGAGAGAGTAGGATGGAATGGTTGATGGTGTCGAAGGCAGCTGTAAGGTCAAGAAGGATGAGGATGGAGAGTAGGCCGGAGTCAGAGGCGAGGAGGAGGTCATTGGTGATTTTAAGGAGGGCTGTTTCAGTGCTGTGTTGTGTGCGGAATCCAGATTGAAATTGTTCAAAAAGTTGGTTGTTGTCTAGGTAGGTTTTAATTTGAGATGTGACGGCACGTTCTATGACTTTGGACAGAAAGGGGAGGTTGGAGATGGGTCGAAAGTTGCTCATGATGTCAGGGTTGAGTCCGGGTTGAACTAGATTGCGACTTTCGGTAAAATACACGTAACACGTCCGGTGGTTGCTAGGCAACAACATGGCTATGCGGAAGTTCTCTGGCTGCTGGCGATGGGCACTTCCACCTTGGCTCACATGAAAAGACTATTTGATCAGAAAGGGATGCATAGGCACAATGACCTGCCAGGATGTTCTGCTCCACAGACTTGCCAGGTCCAAATTGGAGACTGGTCTTCTTCAAGGTGCTGAAAAAAGACTTCTCTGGGACAGTGAACGCTGGAATGGCCCCTTTCAAGTGATTGCAGCAACAAAAACTGCGGTCAAGGGCGAAGGACGCAACGGCTGGATCCACCAGTCGCAGTTCAAGCTCCTTTGGTTCAAGGTTGAGGGGCCTAGCGACGCCAGTCCCAGGAAGGAAAATCAGCACCCAAACACCAGTGCACTGACCTTGCGCGCCGCCGAAAGACCACAGGAAGGAAGTCACGCGTTGCCTGTGCATCATCAGCATCATCATCAAACATCATTGACCTAGGTGCGGTCACCGTGGGCACACAGGCCCAAGAATGGAGTGACTTGCCTCATGGGATTCGACGCTGGGAGGCAGGAGGCAACAAACTGACAGGACGATGATTGGTTTACTCGAACCTTATGTAAGCCCGTATGACGACTTCACAGAAAGGCATTGCAGATGTGAATGTTTGATGTTTTGAGTCGGCTTACTCTGTTTGATGTTTAGATTAGATTTCGATTTTCATTTAATGTATAGCCATTGCCCGGGAAGGGTTTTCTGTCCCGATTTTGTCACCCCCAAGGACAGTTTTTCTTCCCACCCGTGCAATTGCATATCAATGTCACCTGGGCGTTTGACGAAACTTTAATTATGATAAAGAGGTGGGAATGATAGAGAAATCTATGAACAAAATTGTATCATGTTTAAAGTTTCGGTTAATTTGGGCATATCTGGACATACTCAGCGCAGAGGTGTCGGCCGTTTGGGCGGAGGGCCTTTTCTTGAGTAATCACGTCAAAGCAAGGGGGGCGAACAGATGGAAGAAGGCTAGATTCAATCACAGAGTGGGAATAAACAAATTGGGAACAAAGAGTTGTTGAATACCAAAAGACAATTTGGGAACAGCTGTCGCGCCCAGGTGGACATTTGTCATCAGCAAAGTCTGTGACTTGTGTATCCGGGTAGATCCGATCACTGCAGAGGGGCCGGATAGGGGGGCGCAGTATGCAAATCTCGGGGGCAGTGTCTTTCTTGTATTTTGCAATAAAAGTTCGAACCTCCGGAGAGGGAGCCGAGTGTGTGATCATCGGAGCAACTACCGTCGTTCGCTCTCAGAGATCTGCTCCCGCCGATAATGAAGACAATTTTCCTGTGTGCTGAGTCATTTCTTTAACTATGTCTGAGAAAATCTCTGACACTTGTTCCACCATTCATGTGACCAACCTTTTTGAAAGGCAAAGTCAAAATGAAAGAGTAAAACAATGTGGCTGTTCAAGTGTGCATACCTTCTTATAGCTTGGGATGTGGCTGTTAAATTTATTCGAGGTTAATCACAGGCACTTGACATGGTGGCAGGTCTGTGATGTGTACATGAGTTTGAATTTGTTTGGTTGATTCTGAACACAGCCACATCCACTTATAGGAGGGTGTGCATAGTGGAGTTGTGGTAGAACCACATTATTTCAGTTGCATCCGTTCGCTTTCTCTCTTGGAATTACTTTGAATACAGTTGCAATGTTCAGGTTATAGGTAACGTCATTGGTGAAAAACGTAAAAGAAAAAAAAAGAGCTTATTCTGAGTTGTTCATGTCACAAAAAAAGAAAAGGCATTTAAATAGTATAGAATAGAATGGAACTTTTTTTCTATTTTCACTGTCACCAAAACGATGAATATCCATTAGGCATCTCAGTCCCCTCGCCCCGCATGTGAATTAAAAATGAATAAATAAATAATGAGGACATTAAATTGTTTTCCACCTCAGCTCTCTGGTCCGTGCTTTATATTGATTTTCTTGTTCGATTCGATCTTGTTTATTTCAATTAAAATAAGTGAATGTGCCTATTTCCTTATTAAATACGTGGACCGGAAGGGTGGCTTCGAGAAGCAGTGCGCCCTCACAGTGCCTCTCGTGACAACACACTCATCTGATCTCATTTTTGTCGGGGGCCACATTGTCGTTACGGTTTCCCTTCGGAGGGCCGTCATGACTGTGAATTTTGTAAAACCATATAAATGTTGAACCACCTCCACGTATTATACACACAGCGGACAACAAATTGATGGGAGAGCTTGTTTTAAAATCATAAGTCAAGAGTAATGGCTTGTTCAAATATTGTCATTATGGATTAGATATGACAATATGAAATTTTTGGTTCAGACTTTAGCAAGCATCATGGAAGTTGGCATGCTCGATTTGCTTTCGCAGGCCACATAAAATGGTGTGGCGGGCCAGACCTGGCCCCCGGGCCTTGACTTTGACACGAGAGTTGGAGCATGCCCCGTTTGCTGTCTTTCTTCATATCGCTAATATACATTATAAATCACACGTACTGCACACGCTGAGGTTTAACACTCTGTCTAAGATAGTTCATGAATGAATGTGTTTGACATATTGTGTCTTTCTGATTGGCCAGATATGTGAGTGCAAGTGCACTGTTGAGCTTGGAAAGTCCTGTGCCGCTTTGACAAGTGCCAGTGCTTCGCTCCATATTGGCGCAATGGGTCAAAGAAACATAGCGCTCTTGGATGAGGCCTTTTTAAAATGATTGTTATTTATTGAACATTTTGCAAGGCATTGAGATTGTCAGGCACTTCATGTACAAGTGAAGCTTAGACCCTATGCTATTTTAATTTGAAAAACAATAGATTCTCACAAAAAATACATTTGGCCTTTTATTAAATGTTCTTTAATTTTTCATGCTATCACATTATTAAGCAGTGTTGAATTGACTGAAGCATAAATCAAAGCTTTGAAAGTAAAGTAAAATGCATGATAACTTGTTTCTACTAGACATAATCCATAACTTCCTGCTTCTCCAAACCAATAACCGATATCTTTAATATAATACACAGGATATGTATGCGGCCCGGCGGGCCAGTGGTTAGCGCAGGGGTCGGCAACACGCGGCTCCAGAGCCGCATGCGGCCCTTTAGCGCCATCTAGTGGCTCCTGGAGCTTTATAAAAAAATGTTTGTAAATGGAAATAGATGTGGCAGGGAAATTATGTTTTTGTTTTAAATAAGGTTTGTGTTGGAGTAAAAACATGACACAAACATTCTTAATGTTTCCCAATTCTGTAAAAAATGTGTAGAATAAATATTACATTTCAGCATTTCTGTCAATGAAGATTTGCGTCATAGACTGCGACACACGTTTCTATTAGCAGGGCGGGATACAAGGCGGCTGTTGCAAAAAAATAAATACATGTGCATTTCATGTACAATTCACCGAGGGTACTGGCAAAGAGAATCTGGAGGGCCGTGAAAAGCATTTTTAAAACGGTTCACGTGAGCTATGATAGTCAAAAACGCTGCAAAAATGCGTCCAATGCCTCCGCGTCAGATCTCGACGAAAGTAGGTAGGCATGCGTCCCTAAGTGTGTTGTGTATGCGCTGGTTGATCTCGGTAGGTTGGTTGAACGAAAAGTAGATCTTAGGTCAAAAAAAGTTGGGCACCCCTGCTCTACAGAATGCACTGCATGGAAGAAAAACATTTAATCGTGAAGGCTCGTGTAATTGTAGCAAACTTAGTCATTTTGATAGTAGGCTAATACAGCTCATATAGATATAGATACATGTTGCAGCAAAAAAAGGAGAGCTGTGGTGTTGGTTTTTTAAAACGTACACTTTATTTATGCTTTTAATAGTCTCGACAAACACAGACACGTCTGCGTCCGACTCCGTCCCTTCTCTCCTCTCGTTCGACTTGAGAGGCGTTCAAAGACAGCCTCCGAAAAACATAAATTAATGATCACTTCTACACTAAGAACACACTAAGAAAAGTGATAATAATACACCAAAACAGAAAATCAAGCAAGGAAATCACAAAATAAATTCTATGGGGGCGTTTGTGAACACACAACAAAGGAACGAATAACATAAACAATTCTGAGACAGTCCAGTCTCCTACATACATACAGCATGTGTTTGCTTCATTGTAAGTTTTATAGAAGGCTTTTATTTTTTTGCGGCTCCAGACATATTTGGTTTTTTTTTGTTTTTTTTGTCCTATATGGCTCTTACAACATTTTGGGTTGCCGACCCCTGGGCTGGTGCGTCGACCTCACAGTGCAGAAGTACCGTGTTCTATCCCAGCTCTGGCCTCCCTGTGTGGAGTTTGCATGTTCTCCTGGGGCCTGCGTGGGTTTTCTCCGGGTACTCCGGTTTGCCTCCCACATTCCAAAAACATGCATGGCAGGCTGATTGAACACTCGAAATTTTCCGTTGATGTGAGTTTAAGCGCGGATGGTTGTTCGTCTCTGTGTGCCCTGCGATTGGTTGGCAACCAGTTCCGGGTGTGCCCCGCCTACTGCCCAAAGACAGCTGGGATAGGCTCCAGCACCCCCCGCGACCCTTGTGAGATAAAGCGGATTGGAAAATGAATGAATGAATGAATATACCTATCTATCTATCATCCATCCATCCATCCGTCCGCCCACCCAAAACCTCCCCATCCAGCCCCCCCGTCCATCTCTCTATCTCTCTCTGTCCTTCCATCCATCCACCCCTGCAGCATGGTGCTAAGTGGTTAGCATTTCTGACTCACAGGATTTGAATTGTGAGTGCTCAGGCTTCCCACGGCATTCCAAAACCATGCATATTAAACAACCATAAAACAGAAAGGACTTGAGAAATATGTAAAAATAAATATATTGATTTTTATTTGATTGTTTGATTTTTTTCATTTAGTATGGATTAATCGAAAAGTAAATCAAGTATTCAAATTACATTACTCTATTATAGTACTTGGATTACCTGACCAAATACATTTTTTAACAGGGAACTGTATCGGAATACATTTTAATGTAACCTTCCCAACCCTGGTTGTATGTTTAAAGAATGATTGTTGTCCTGGATTTGTATTGAACTGGGACCTATCAAATGAATTGCCCGTATGGAATAAATAAATGTATTAATTCCTTTTTCATAATGAATTTGTTAATACGAAGAGCATAATCTTTGCAAGTAAGTGTCTAATGCGTGTATAATGCCATATATTTTGTGTGTCTAATATGTTAATCTCATAGACATGTTGTACTGTTCTGGAATGTTCCCCCTAATTGCCTGAGCATTCACATCAAGTCCCTGAGAATTTCTTGGCCCACGGTGATAACATGAGACATGCACACGGTGGCCAAACCATTATCTCTAAACCTGAGATCATAACACGTTACATGAAGTAGGTATGTTACAAAAAATGTCACACCACTTTTATATTGAAACAAAGGATATCATTGAATTGTGAATATTGTGACATGAATAAAATTCCTTCTAGTTGGTAGAATTGGTTAAGAATTCATGCCACGTTTTATGTTGTAAATTGGTCCAAATTGAAATCAATGTACGTAAATGGTAAATTTGTGATAATAATAAATGTTACAACATTAAAACTATAATCAATGGGAGTGTGATACAGTATTAGTGATGCTTTTATCACAATATGTGAGTATAATAGTGCTTGAAAAAGTAAACTTAATGTTGCATAGTGTTACTACTATTTTACAAGAACTGTTGAGCTGTAACTTGTTGTATAATCAACTTAAAGAAGGATCTTAAGGAAAAAAGGATACTTTTCTAAAATTCACACTTTTCAAACGATGCTAAACAATATTCAAAAATTTGATGGTGAATATTAATTGACTAATTTAAGACGATCATTGTACCAAACTTTAAACGCTGTCGAGTGTAGGTTATTCAAAATGTTGGCTTGTTCTGCACGTTCTCAATCAACAAAGGGTGCTCTGTAAATGGCCGGGGACTCCCGGTTCAAAATGGTGGCTGTGTTTGCACGTCATGAATCAGGAAAGGCTCTACCGTATCTGTTAATGTGCCCCGTTCTCCCGGTTCAAAATGGTGGATGTGTATGCACGTCGTCAATGAGGAAAGGTTCCTCTGGCTGATGTCACGAAAGCGACTTGCCAGATCCTCGACTCTGATTGGCTCTGGCATTAGCCAATGAGAGAGAAGAGCGCCAGATCGGCGGGGAGAAAACATGGAGGACAGGGTGAACAGGACCAGTACATTTTCTTAAAGTTGCAAACAGTCAACTACATAGTACAGAAGATGGTTACAAGGCACGGTCAGTCATAGAAACTGTGAGCGTCGTAGCGCGACCTAAATTAAAAGGTTTTAGAAGCAGCAAGTCCATTCAGTAGTTTACTGAAATGTCACTGAGTGCTTCGCGTGACCGTGTCTCACAGAAAAGAATTGTGTCGAGACTTCTCGGTGAGTAACAAGCAACTTCATTGTTACAAATCCCCGTAGCCTGAGAATGTGGTCAAAATCAATCTTGGAGTAGGCTAGACAATAACCACTATGACCAGTTGTTTGACATTCGGCGTGGTCTCTTTAAAAAAAAAAATCTTACTCTTTCTGCGATAGGGATGACTCAATAAACTAACGTGTGACCCAGATCAACAGTAAAGATCTTTTAAAAATATGCTCCCAAATAAATTGAAATGAGCAATTACGTCATATTGTCAAGTTTTATTGTGTCAGCACCATACATTTTGAACATCTGGAAAATGTCAGCGCATGTTGTGGCTCATTTGGCTGCTTACATTCCCAGCTGGTCGTGTTGTAAAGAGACAGAAGCAAGGAGATGGTCAGCTGCAGGACGCAGCGATCCAGCTGTTCGAGCAGCAGCAGGATCTCTGCAGCCTATTCAAGGAGATTGGGGTGAGTGACTGGTGTCCATAAGAAGTTCATAATATTAAACATTAAAATGGGTGATAAGAAATAGTCATCTTTTGTGGTTCTGGTTTTTGTTTGTGTGCTTGAGACACGTTCAGACATGTGACATGTAGTTACTATTGTTTTTCCAGAATCCAGATCCAAGCAATCCTTTCAACACTGACACAGCTGAGCAAATGAATCGGACTGAAGGCATCTCATTCACTATTGCAGGTTCACTTTTGGGTAAGACTTATGTTTCTTGGCTTGGCATAATTTAAAAATGTTTTTATGTGACATAGGCCTGCACAATCTATCAGAAAAATATTGTTATCATGATAATGACCAGTGCAATGTGCGTGTAGCAAAGACTTTCAGTCAATTTCATATGGAATTGTCTGCTTTTATCTGACTTTGACCTATCAGATGCAACCTCAAATGCGCATCGCCATCCAATAGGTGAACAGGATCAAGGCACAAAATAACTAATGATTAACATTCAAGTTACTATAATTAATTAGCCAATAATACATTGCTCCTTCTAATTTTGCCGCATGTTAAATATTGCAATAATATCTATCACAATATTCAACACCTGCATTGCATATCGCATGGTTTCCCAATACAGTGGTACCTCTACTTATGAAATTAATTGGTTCTGGAAGAAATTAGACTAGAAAACTTTCTAAGTAGACGTGTTGTCCATGTAAATGCCCTAATGCATTCCAAGCCTCCCCAAAATTCAGACATAAATGTTTTGTCAAGCATAAAAATGCATCAAAATATGTAACAAATACATTTTACAATTACATTATTGCACAATAAATGAAAGTTGTGCATAATGTAAAAAAAGAATAAACCCGTCATTGTTTTTTGTTCTCTTTAGTTCATGTTCTCTCTCAGAAGTGGTTTTTGCCCGGCGTTTTGTAAAGCACTCTTTTTCAAAACCTGTGCCGCGGCACACCTGAAAATATCTGGTGTGCCGCGGGAAATTATACAATATGTATGCCTGTGCGGTCGCTCGCCTGGAAGAGTAATCATGTAGTACTCTTCCATCATGGTAGGGAGCAGCAGCAGCTAGGAAATTGCCTTATGCTTCGAGACAAAGCGAAGTTTCCGACGGGAGGCCATTCAGTGAAAGGTATCTTTCATTTGGATTTATGTTTACTGGAGATGCACCAATGTTCCCTCTAAGCTGCGCAAATGCGCACTGGTCGCACACTCTCAGCGCACAAGAAAACCTTTCCAGCGCAGTGAACACACTGCAAATGAATTAGATATATAGCTTTTTTTTCTGTATCAATTTGCTGTGTAATTCAGTGAGTGACAGATGTCCAGCCAATCACACGATATGATGCAATGACGCTTTGCAGGCAATCATGGCATTGACAGTACTTGCACATGTTCTCTGCTGCATAACAATAACAGTGCGGCGGCGATAAGTGACGCTAATGCTAATCCTTTATCATGACGAAACGACCGGGCAGTGAACGTGATACATCGACTCCCCAAACCAACATAAGAATGAACTGCGGTTCTTTTAAGTTGGAACGGCTGTCGGAGTATGTGCAAATCGAAGAACAAGCGGTGAAACTGGGTGACATATTTTCTTTTTCGAGTGAGAAAGGTATGCTCTGCAAAACATGCAGCAAAGCTAAAGTTGCAAGCGAAAAATACGGACTAAATGGAAGCTAGACTACCTTAAGCGACATATTCAGCAGAAAAGTCATTTGAATGATGTTGGGATTATACAAAGACTCAAGATGGGAAAAGGGATTGGTAAAATATTGTGGGAGAGTGCAAACGACCGGGAGAAAAAGAACCGGCTGTCACACAGAAAAAAAATCCGACCCTGATCAAGTTAAAGTTCTAATTGACTATATTTTACTTGCCATTAAAACGAATGCACCACATATTGGATTGATGTTGATTTGATTCCTATTCAATGCGTTATAATATTGCGTTAATTTTCAATGTTAAAAAAACAAACAAAAAAAATGCCTATAGTAACAATATAATACTTAATTGTTAAAATACGCTTTTTTTTCACATTTTCAGGTAGTGGTGTGCCGCGGGATTTTTTCAATGAAAGAAATGTGCCTTGGCGCGAAAAAGATTGAAAAACATTTTTGTAAAGAACTGAGCAAAGGATGTCTGCTTTTGTCGGCTTTTAACAATCCTTCGAAAATGTCCAAGGCAAACATCAGCAGAGTGAGCGATCGCCCGACTGATGAACACTTTTTCTGGGGATTCACATTTACGTAAAACTATCAGAACACCTCATGGCCCGAGAGGCGAATGACGAAGACGCTGCATCAACACATATCTATCTACACACATCGACACATTCGGTAGAGGTTCCTCTTAGCTAAAGGGATGCCAGGAAAATGCTTGGTAATAGCCAGTGGCAGAGCAGCTACAAGTATGTTGCGTGCAGGAAACTCGGAGCTGCGACTAGCTGACCAAACTGTATTTTTACCTTTCGTATCTTGAATTTTCTTTCATAACAAGACGCAATATTTTCCTGTTGAGGTTTTTCGTAACTTGAAAATTTCGTATGAAGAGACCTTCGTAAGTAGAGGTACCACTGTATCGTGGTGCCCTAAATTATGATGCATGATTCAGCTTCTAAATAACGTTCTCTTCACTTGAAAGTTGCAGAATTGATCCTCAGTTACTTCACAGCCTTGTTAAAGCATCCTTGGACCAAGTCCACTATTGTGTAAATAGGTTGTCATGAATAAAGTGTTTTGGAAAAGCACAATACCAGTGTGTTAAACAAACATAATGGGTGTGATGCCTCTTGTGATTGAGTTTTCTCTTCACAGCGTGTGGGTTGAGACAGCAAGCTGGGCAGCTTGGTGTCCCGTTAGTAACGCTCTCAGTGAAATTCGTGCTGGAGAGACTGAAAGGGATTACTGGAATTGAGGGCGACAAGACAAGGGAAGTTCTCACGGCATCTCAGAGAGTTGGTATTTTTATATTTATTATTGTCTGGTCATTCATCACTGCAGTATTTTGGGTCATTAAGTAGAATTTCATGAAAGGGGAAGTTAACCCAAAAATTGTCTTTACAATAATATGTTCTATGCAGCCTTACTAGTATACAAACAGGCCATTCTCTTCAATAGTGTGTTTGTGCAATCTTAAGCCCCGTTCACACGGCAACGTTTGGTCCGACGCTGCGCCAGTCGAGCGTTCACACGTGCACATTTGCTCCGACGTAGCTCCACTAAAGAGCTTATACCGGACTAAATTTGATCCACCTCAGGGAGGTGGTTTAAAAATTTGCTCCAGAGCAAATGCTCGTTTGCGACGCTACGCCGGAACAAATGTGCACGTGTGAATGCAGCTGGGTTAAATTTGCTCCAGAGCAAATGCTCGCTTGCGGGGGAGTGGCCTCGCTACGCTCGCTACCAGATGCACGGAATCCGACCCCGGTCGAGAGTGACGAGGGGGCCAGCGACACAGACGAAGCCCGGCCATGCACCCCCGTTCCCGGTAAAAGTGTC
>NW_017805076.1:1468410-1479426 GCF_001891065.2 Hippocampus comes | reverse complement strand
TGCCGACAAGTGGATCTATTCTGAACAAGGACAGAATAGTGTCCGCCATAATATTTATTAAAAGAAAAATAAATAAAAGTCCGCGAGAGAGAAGCCCGACCCGAACCTGTTTTACTTCCGCATTCCTGTCGTTTTGGTCCGCAGCAAAAACTGCACATGTGACCGCAAGTGGGGCTGCGCCGACGCTGCGCCGGTGCTGTCACGCTCAGCGGCTTTGCACGTGTGACCGCTCCACAAAATTTGCTCCGGTGTAAAATATATCGCAAAAAAATATTTCGGTGCAGCGTCGGACCAAATGTGTGTGTGCCGTGTGAACAGGGCTTAAGTGACAAATTCCACACATTTTATCCATCTCAGTGACCATTTTGCCACTTTCTGTCAAACATAATGTTAATCAGAAGGCCCTGTTTAGACTAGTCGAGGTACCTAGAATATATGTAATGTAATGTAATGAAATTAAAATATTTTTAAAAATGCCCCCCCCCCACACACACACACATCTTTGCAATCCGCTTGGTTGTATTTATGTGATGTACAATAACATTGGTGAACAATCAGAATTACTGTTGTCCATGTTAAATACAATACCAGTGCTCCCTGGCATTGGAAAAGCTACCCATTGCTCCGGTGGCATACGCAGAGCTGTCAAATGTTACAGATCGTCAATCGATTTGTTACAGAAATCACCGAACGCTAATTTGCTACACCCATAACACTGGTTCTTTCAGGTATTATAAACCATCAGTTTGATTGCTCAAACAATATAAATCCTCTCCGTCCCTCTCTCACCCCTCACACAACTGCTATCCTTGTCCACAGTCTCGTCACCTCCCGTATTGATTACTGCAATATACTTCTTCTCGGTGTCCATCACAAATTCCTCCATAAACTTCAACTGGTCCAGAATTCTTCAGCCCAGATCATCACGAGAACCCCGTCCGTTCATCACATCACCCCCATCCTCCGACAGCTCCACTGGCTCCCTGTCAAACTTAGAATCAACTTAAAAATACTTCTCTATACATTTAAAGCCATCCATGCAAAAGCAAAGCCTTGCTCTTACTTTCTCTACAATAAGCCGCTCTCGCACAACTCCAATTGCCCCACGGGGATAAATAAAGTTTTCTGAATCTGAATCTGAATCCATAACCTCGCCCCCGCCCCACCTGAGTGATCTTCAAATTTCAGCAGGAACTCACTTCCATCCAAAATCCGCAATATTGATTCTCTTCCCACATTCAAATCCCACCGCAAAACCCACCCATTCAAAATTGCATACTCAATTTTAATTCATCTCTTCTTTTATTATTTATAATTTTATCTGTGGTTTTATTGTTTCTGTTCTTGGTTGTAAAGTGTCCTTGAGTGTTTTGAAAGGCGCTTATAAATAAAATGCATTATTATTATTATTATTATTATTATTACTACTGCTCACTGTGCAGCAGGGTTCCTTAACGAGGTAAAATGAACGAAACATCAAGGAATGAAATATTGGCTGATACATGAGAGACAATGTCTCATTGGTTCATGTGGCTTCACTTTTCCCATCACTAGGCAGAGCACGTTCCCCTCCCATTCATTTTAGAACGCACCCTATATTATAAACCAATCAGCAGCTTGTGCTTGATCGGGTTTCATCTGTGCCACCTTTTTTGGCACAGTCTGAAAAACCGAACGGCACATTGGAACAACGCAATGAGTTTCTAAATGATCAGAGTGAAGAAGAGTGCTCTCAGTGCATATTCCCGAATGCCGTCGAAGTTTTGAAATTAGTGAATAGTCATGCTTATCGGGGGTGTAACGAGACATTTTTGGACTGGTATGATACCTATCGATACAAGGCCAAGTGATTCTACACCATCGATATGTCGTCGTTTTTTTTTTAAACAATTGCATCGAATGAAGGGAAGTTCGATGTTTTGATTCAACATTTTTAATACAGTACCAATGGCTTTTCAGTAAATCAACCTGTACTAATTAAAGGTAGCTCCAAATAAAATAATTTTTTTTCAGTAGACTTTATTTTAAAAGCATCAATGTGGCCAGCATCAATGTGCACTAATCCAGTGGCATCCAATGGAACTCGGCCGTGGCGCAGACACATCCATACATCCATTAAACCGATGTATTGTTACACCCGTCATGTTTATTTGAATCATTAATATCCATCATAATAATCAAGATTATTATTTTTGACATAATCACCCAGCCCTCCTCTGCACACCGGTTCGTTTGTATGCACGAGCCGCTAATCAGACTTGGTTGAAAACAGGCAAAAAAATAGTTGGTAGGTACAGTCAAACCTCGGTTTTCGTACTTAATCCGTTCCAGAAGACTGTTCGAAAACAGAAACCATGTTTCCCATTGGAATCAATGTACAAATTTTTAATCCATTCCAAGTCAAGAAAACAACTTTTATAAACCACTTTATTTATTTATTTATTTTTTTTTTTTTGCAATTTCTCACCATAAACTGTACAAATGTAATCGGAGAGCAGGTAATATGTAAAATACTGTACAAACAAACTGTAATATGTTTTATTTTCACCAATTTTAACATTAACATACTAACATAAAAATTGAAGGAACATTTCTCTCTCTCTCTCTCTCTCTCTCTCTCTCTCTCTCTCTCTATCTGTCGTGGGGCGTGCGCCTATCCCAGCTGTCATCAGGCAGTAGGCGGGGCATTTCGGCATCCCGAACTCCTTCGCCAACACAGACACACGCACACCTGACTCATATTTCGCGATCAAATCTTTCTTCAATTCTATAGTTTTGCGCACTATTTTTCTCTTTTCTTCACCAGGTTTACCACTTCCACTTGCTTTCTTTGGTGCCATGATTAGGGGCTGATACACGAGGCAAAAATAACAGTCCGATATTACGTAGTTCTCACCAAACATGTCTGCTTTAAAAAAAAAAAAAATCTTTATTGAACAATACAAACTCGTCTGCTCACAATGGACACTACACGAGGAAGCTGTTTCTGTATGATTATTGCATAATAATGAGACACCGGACACCAGAGTGTTGATTATGTGCCGCTGTATTGAAAACTGCCGGCTGTAAACAAACTCACGCACTTCACCCGTGCTGCTGGGGCAAACCATTCTCAAAAGAGGGGGGTTTCACTCCCCCAACAGAAGCGTCTCACCAAACACGTCTGCTTTTTTGTTTTTTAATCTTTATTGAACAATACAACCTCGTCTGCTCACAATGGACGCTACAGGACACCAGAGTGTTGATTATGTGCCGCTGTATTGAAAACTGCTGGCCGTAAAAAAACTCACGCACTTCACCCGTGCTGCTGGGGCAAACCATTCTGAAAAGAGGAGGGTTTTACTCCCTCTAACTGAAGCGTCTCACCAAACAGGTCTGCTTTTTTAAAAAAAAAATCTTTATTGAACAATACAAAAACGTCTGCTCACAATGGACGCTACACAGGAAGCGAAGCCGAGAGGAGTGAAGTGACACATTCATGTGCACTCAGTTAGTTCGAGAACCGAAATTTGTTCGTCATCCGAGGCATAAAAAACTCAATTTTTGTTCGAAAATCGAATTGTACGAGAACCGAGACGTTCGAAAACCGAGATTTGACTGTATTACCAACACACCAATTGCAGCCGCTGTCCACTCGCCACCTCGCCGCTCGTACTTGTTTCTGCCAGGGCAAAGAATCGAAATGTAATCATGATTTCTATTTTGGCTTTTCACGATTATAAAAACATTTCAACTGAAGAAAAATCATTAATGTTCCGAATGGCATGGTGTGTGTATGCAAGTTCCTGCATTATTAGAGTACGTTGAATGCATCTGTTTTGCTTGCTGCAGCAGCGAGTTCTTCTGCATTCCCTGAGCGTGCTTTAAAATATTTATTGATGCTCCAGTTGGTCTTGTCTTGAAAATTAAACCCACAACAAAAATAATAACACGCATTGTATATTTAAATACAACACACACTCCGTTTTAGGATTATTGACACTGTAATGCTAATTATGAATAGCAAACGCCATAAATGGAGTAGCACAAATTAGCAGTAGAATTAATGTGAGGGATTCCCCTTCAAATAAGAAATATTCACACACAAAAGCTGTAGTAACACATATTGTACAGACTGTTAATATAACAATGCTCACAAAGACATACTTTTCCTAATCTGTGCAAACCGAGTTATTTTAATAAAGTTCAGTCGCTACTTTCTTCCTTGTTAATCTTAATGTACAGTAAGTCTATCTCCATGCATGCACCACATCACCCCGACGAGACCAAAACAGCCAAGTCTTTATTTTTATATAATGTTGTTATTATTATTATTATTATTATTATTATTATTATTATTATTGTAAATGTGGCTTCTGGTTGTTCTTAGTTATTTTTTATAATTGAGTTTTGGTTGTTGAATAAATGCAAAGGGTGCGTACGGAAATTCACTCTGACGACTATGAGAGTGTGTGTGTGTGTTTGGAGAGGCAGAGCTTGTGATGGGCAAAATGACAGGGAGCTTCAAAGCTTGTGTAGAGTAAAAGTGGGCATGGAAAATGAAGTCGGGTTTGGAGGCGCGGTGTCAGTGACGCTGTAGTCACATGGCCACCTGAACCTGATGTTTCGTGTGGGGCAGTGCGTGTCGAGCGGAAAAGCTCACGTGACGGGGTACGAGTGCCTGCGTTCGCTGGTGAGGTCTTCAGCAGTGTAAATCTGGCGCCAACGTGAAGCGACTCTGACTTCAGGTACTGTATTCAGTTTTAGAGAGAGTGAGAGGGGGAGGGAGAGAGAGAGAGAGAGAAAGAGAGACACACACAGAGACAGAGAGAGAGAAAAAGAGATTATGGGGAGTATTTGCGAATTTTTAAATCTTGAGTTAGCTATTAAATTAATGTAATTTGTCATTCCGGTAGTTATCCATTCCTTCATTTGGAGACACAAAGGGAGAAAGTTAAGCTATCGTCAGTCACACAGTTCAGTTGTGTATAGATAAAGAGTTGAGATTCAGTCATTCAATTTAGTTGCAGTGCAGTGTGTACAGAGTATTCGGAATAGTTTTCGTCAAACATCTATACGCGGTCGGAATTTGGAGGGACATTACACAGGCTTTCATCACCAATATAAACCGCAAAACCACTCCGACCACAATAACATAAGCCGGTCCACATATTTCCACCGACGTAATATAAATCCTCTCCGTCCCTCTCTCACCCCTCACACCACTGCTATCCTTGTCCACAGTCTCGTCACCTCCCGAATTGATTACTGCAATATACTTCTTTTCGGTGTCCATCACAAATTGCTCCATAAACTTCAACTGGTCCAGAATTCTTCAGCCCAGATCATCACGAGAACCCCGTCCGTTCATCACATCACCCCCATCCTCCGACAGCTCCACTGGCTCCCTGTCAAACTTAGAATCGACTTCAAATTACTTCTCTATACATTTAAAGCCATCCATAACCTCGGCCCCCTCCCCACCTGTCTGACCTTCAAATTTCAGTTCCCTCTCGTTCCCTCAGGTCCTCATCTTCCCTCTACCTCTGTGTACCCTCTGCTCGTCTCAGCACGATGGGGTGCAGAGCTTTCAGCCGCTCTGCCCCCAAACTCTGGAACTCACTTCCATCCAAAATCCGCAATATTGATTCTCTTCCCACATTCAAATCCCACCGCAAAACCCACCCATTCAAAATTGCATACTCAATTTTAATTCATCTCTTCTTTTATTATTTATAATTTTATCTGTGGTTTTATTGTTTCTGTTCTTGGTTGTAAAGTGTCCTTGAGTGTTTTGAAAGGCGCTTATAAATAAAATGCATTATTATTATTATTATTATTATTACTACTGCTCACTGTGCAGCAGGGTTCCTTAACGAGGTAAAATGAACGAAACATCAAGGAATGAAATATTGGCTGATACATGAGAGACAATGTCTCATTGGTTCATGTGGCTTCACTTTTCCCATCACTAGGCAGAGCACGTTCCCCTCCCATTCATTTTAGAACGCACCCTATATTATAAACCAATCAGCAGCTTGTGCTTGATCGGGTTTCATCTGTGCCACCTTTTTTGGCACAGTCTGAAAAACCGAACGGCACATTGGAACAACGCAATGAGTTTCTAAATGATCAGAGTGAAGAAGAGTGCTCTCAGTGCATATTCCCGAATGCCGTCGAAGTTTTGAAATTAGTGAATAGTCATGCTTATCGGGGGTGTAACGAGACATTTTTGGACTGGTATGATACCTATCGATACAAGGCCAAGTGATTCTACACCATCGATATGTCGTCGTTTTTTTTTTAAACAATTGCATCGAATGAAGGGAAGTTCGATGTTTTGATTCAACATTTTTAATACAGTACCAATGGCTTTTCAGTAAATCAACCTGTACTAATTAAAGGTAGCTCCAAATAAAATAATTTTTTTTCAGTAGACTTTATTTTAAAAGCATCAATGTGGCCAGCATCAATGTGCACGAATCCAGTGGCATCCAATGGAACTCGGCCGTGGCGCAGACACATCCATACATCCATTAAACCGATGTATTGTTACACCCGTCATGTTTATTTGAATCATTAATATCCATCATAATAATCAAGATTATTATTTTTGACATAATCACCCAGCCCTCCTCTGCACACCGGTTCGTTTGTATGCACGAGCCGCTAATCAGACTTGGGCTTGCTCAGCCCAGGGCTGTAGCTGGTCATGCCCAAGGCAAACTACAGTCATGCCCGCTTCACCGGACCCCCATCTACTATTGGTAGTTCAATTTTAACAAAATGTGAGTTATGTTTTGTACTTTACTTCCGCTTCTTGAATATGTCACAATGATCTAACAAGATTAGCTTATTCTATTAATATTTCCCGTCAGAGATTTTGAATATGAATATTTATCAACTAAAAAATTTGAATTTCTTAAGACTATCATTTTTCCTGAGTTAAAGTCCTTAAAATCTTTTTTGTGGATTATTAGACAATGAGAGAGTCAACTCAGCTATTTTACGGTGATTGATAAAAACGACATTTAATCAACATTTAATGTGATTTACCATTTCAATCACTTTTATACTCTCATCTTGGTGATGAAAAGCATCACTCCTGTCATAATTTACAAATGACTGATTATAGAATAATAATGTTGTGCAATTGAACAGTATGAAAAATTATTTTAATGGTATTACACAATAAAATGCACCACAATAACTGACCCATGGTGTTCTTGGCAGCATTTAAAAAAATATGGAGATCCAGACAAATTGTTCTGGACGGTGCGTTTCTACAGGTTGACAGCTCTGTGTGTGTCTGTTGTGTTCACTGGACAAACATCAGGGCCAAGCATTTAACTGTGCATTCAAAACAGAAGTATAAAGATGATGATGAAATCGATATGCTACTTCTTCTGCTGAAAGTGTACTGTGGTTTCTTTGCAACTTCCTGTCTGCTAGTTTTGATATGTGAATTTAGACTTTTTATATCAAGGTATTACAGTTCGAATGGTGCTTCCAGTTAATTTAGTTGAAAATCCACTCATTGACGAGAACATATTGTTAAAAATGGTCGAAATTTACATAAATCATGGTATCTTCACTCTTAGATGCGAAATAAAAATACAGGGAGCTTTACTCGACCTGTAACATTAATATCGTTCTTCATATTGTCTTGGAAAGATACAGTACCGTATTGGCCCGAATATAAGACGGCCCTGATTATAAGACAACCCCCTCTTTTTCAAGACTCAAGTTTGAAAAAAAGACTTTTTGAACACCAAATTAATTTTTATACAGAAAATAATTACAGTACATCTGAAACAAATGATAATAATATATTTGAGAGAAGAAGAATGTTATTTTGCCTCATTCAAATCTTAATATCCGAAGATTTAAATATGTAAACTAACGTGCAATCACATTCGTACTGAATGGCTTCTGGTTTTTGAAATGTAAATTACATCATAACTGCCGGTTAACCTGGCCGATCTTTGACCCACTTTTCTCCAGATTGTCGCTACGTTTCTCCATTTTCTGTTATCTCTTCTATTATTTTCTTCTCTTTTTTTTCTTACCACTATTTTTTATTTTTCTTCTTCGTGCTACCGCTATTTTTATTTTTATTCTTATTCTTCGTGACAGGGGTTCGCCTGGCCTGTAGGGTCAAGTTCAGCATTCGCTTCAATGGTATTTGGCGCCATCTAGCGTCATGAATGGGTATAATGTTTCGAGCCAGAATATAAGACGACCCCCACTTTTTCAGTCTTATTTCAATGCAAAAACACCGTCTTATATTCGGGCCAATATGGTATATCATGTCTGTCCTGACGTCCACTGTGAGTTTGTTCCCTCTGTCTAAGTCTATTGATGTGTCCAGGTCCAACTGGGTGTCCTGCTGGAGTCTACCAGAGAACTGATAATTCATGGAGCCCTCTGCCCCAAGGGGCTCTGGCAGGGGTACAGGAATGATCAGGTGTGTTGATATTTAGTGGAGACTGCACATGATTCTTTTCAATAACTTTTATTTCTGAAAATATGTTGTATTTTGCCCAAAAATATAGTTTTCTTTCATGTCTGCTTGCCAATTGTTCCGATCTGTCTGTATTACATTGCGGGCAGTTTCTATTTTGTCCGTGGTTACGAATGAGTCGAAAATGTTCCACAGAGGAGCGAGCGAGCAGGTATCATGTGCTTCACTAAGTACCGCGGCTTGTGATTGGCTGACGAGATTTGACCTCTTCTCACTAATCTCGATATTGGTGGTTTCTGATGTCTATGTGTCATCCTTATTGTAAAAAAAAACAAAAAAAAAACGCTCAATGGAGCATCCCTCCGGCAGAGTTGGTAGACACTTTGGCAGGTAGACACGGCACCGTGTTTCGGCAGGGACTTCTTTCAGGCCTCCGTATCTAACCTGCTGCCGAACGCAGAATTTCTCTATGCATTTCATCTGCTTGTGGATGTTATGAACTGCGGTCTCTTTTGCTACATTCCCCTGCACGTTTTGAAGAGGCTGGCGCAATAATCAGTGAAATAATCAATAAGATAATCGATTCTTAAAAGATTAATTTGTGACAGACCTAGGTAAAATCAAGTAAAATGGGGCCATCAAGACGAAAAATACCATTCATGTTACAAAATACACATAGATTCATGTACAAAATAGACAGCAGGTGAATGTAGCATTCTGCAGAATACACACGGGGTAAGTTAAAGTGCCATCTTGCCTGTACTGAATTCAGTCGGCAAAACTGACCTTATTAACACACTGAATAAGAACATTCTATTTTTCTCTGTCGATGAAAGGAGGTAAATGTGTAACATAAATATATAGAAGAAGTACTGTCATGGAGAAAGTCATCTTATCACCTAAAATGAGTTAGCAAGTAAACATATAATTTTGGTAGCAGCACACTAATAACTGTAAGCATTAATGTAAGTCCAGTCGCTGGTGTAGGGATGATGGTGTAGTGCAGGGGTCAGGAACTCTGTTCCTTGAGAGCCATATCCTGCCTGTTTTAGATCCCTCCTTATTCCAACACACCTGGTTCCAATGATCAGCTCATCAGCAAGCGCTGTAAGAGGCCTGAAATGGTCATGAGCATTTGAATCAGGTGTGTTGCAGTAGGGAGGGATCTAAAACAGGCAGGATATGGCTCTCAAGGAACCGGAGTTCCCTACCCCTAGAGCGGGGGTCGGCAACACGCGGCTCTCGAGTTACATGCGGCTCTTTAGCGCCCCCCAGTGGCTCCCTAGAGCTTTTTCAAAAATGTTTGAAAATGGAAAAACATGGTAGGGAAATATATTTTTTTGTTTTAATATGGTTTCTGTCAGAGGTCAAACATGACACAAACATTATTAACCTTTTCCGATGCTGTAAAAATGCGTCGAATAAATATTAAATGTCAACATTTCGTCAACAAATATTTGCGTCATAGCCTGCAACACACGTTTCTATTAGCAGGACGGGATGTCAGTTAGGGGGCTGTTGTTAAAAAAAAAAACAACAAAAAACCCCAGCTGCCTTTCATGTACAATTCACCGAGGGTACTTGCTAAGAATGGGAATCTGAGCGGCCAAGAGAAGAATTTTTAAATGGTACATGTGAGCTATGATAGCACGCTGCGAAAGTGCGTCCCGTGCCTCGTTCATCTTAGCGGCCGTTACGGCTCTTGCTCATTACGCAGGGATGAGATTTTTCCGCTTTGTGGCGGAATTCCGCTTTTTTTCCAGTCAAAATGGACCTATTTTATATTGTTCCAAAGCTGTAAAAAAAATCTGGGTGGGGCGGGGGGGGGGGGGCCGGACTTTTCTTGGGCAGATTCGGGGCCCGTAATGTTTTCAAGTAACGTTTGCAAGCATCCATTTTGAATCCCGTTTATTATCGCGAAGCGTTTGTTTGTCGTTACTTCCTATATGGGCTAAAACCAATGTCTTACTTGTTGTGATTGGTCGGTATATCGGCAAATGCAAATCACAACCAATCCGTGTTCGCCTTCCTAAATCCCTTTCTCGCGAATGCCGAATGTTATCGAGACTCGCGACGAAGCTAAAGTGCGTCAGATAGATGCGGATCTGAAAAACACGTTTCGATGGGACTGGTTGGATAGAAAGCTGACGGTGTCCCCAGTAGGAAACAGTAAAGAGGAACCGTTGTGCTTGTGTCGGATTTCGTGAAAAAGCTCGATGTCGCCGGTAAAGCTCTGTGTACAGTGTGTGACGATGTCATTTATACGGATCGAGAGGATGGAAAGATTTACAGAGTCACGCAACCTCGGTGAAACCAAAAACAGACATTTTTACTGAAAAGTAACTACTCGATCTCAAAGCGCTTTTCGACAGCCTGGAGCATGTGTAAAAACAAGAGGATTTGGCTTAAAAAGAGAGTGGAAAAAGATGGAGAGGACCAATAAGCTTTTAGCGCTTGCTAAAAAGCTTAAAATGAAGAGTAAATAAAGTATTCTACCTCATGAAACTGTATATTGTTGTATATACTGTAAAGACTTTATAACTTTATATAATAAAATACATTCATAACCCATA
>NW_017805076.1:1459802-1468302 GCF_001891065.2 Hippocampus comes | reverse complement strand
TGTGTTTCCTTTTTTAGTTTTGATTTTGAGCAGCAAATTTGAAGTTACATGTTGGTGCTCACCAGGAATGCATAAGCAAAATTGCACAAATTTTCACTTGAAAGAATAGTGAACAATCTTGGGATTTTTTTCTGTTAAAGTTTCAAATAGTGTGTAAATTTAATACACTTCATCTTCAGCATGTTTAGTGCCACTTTTTGCCCCCGTCCCGGCCACGCCCCCTTCCGCTTTTTTCATCACTAGCCACTCTCGTTCCTGATTACGGCATGCGTGTGTAAGTGTGTGCGTATGCGCGCGTGTGCGGTAACGGGTCGATCGCGGGAGGTTGGTTGTTCGAAAAGTAGATCTTCCGTAAAAAAAGTGTGGGCACTGCTCCGCTACAGGATGAACTGCAGGGGGAAAAACACTTTAAATCATGAATTCTCGTTGTGTATTTGTAGCCAACTTGTCACGTTGATAGCAGGCTAATATAGCTCATGTAGACACATACAGCGCCTTCATTATAAGGCTTTTTATTTTTTGCGGCTCCAGACATATTTGTTTTTGAATTAATAACGGTTATGAATTCACTGTTTGTTTATTGTTTCATCGTATGACAGATTTTTTTACTCCATGTACAATACTTAACATGCAGCAATGTTTTTTCTTTACAGTGCTCTTTCAATAAAGTTGAGTTGAGTTGGCAACACTGAAGAGAATTTGCAGCTTTTGTTTGCTTTTACAACAAAAGCAGTGCATATTTAATGTTTTATTTTGACTACCCAAAGGCTGCAGAGACGGTTTGGTTGTGGCCCGCCGGCCCTAATTTGCGCAGATGCGCTGTAAATCTTTAAATTAATGAGGTTGGTGGGTCCAGAATAAAATTTGCACCAAAGGACAAATATAACTTTCACCACATTGGTTGTATAGCAATATAGCACTAAGACATTATATTGAATAAATCCAAACTGAATTCAAAATAAAATCCTGTCAATATTTTGCCACCTGAAACTAAAATGCAAAATATTGGTGTTTGAAGGCTTACTGGGGTTCTTGTTTTCAGTGTTAGGGCTGAGGCCAATGTTCCAGACAAAATTGAAATGTTCCTGATGAAATATACAGAAGATATATAGCTAGATCAGTACTTTGTTATTTTATATAACGTTTATTTTATTTATCTAAAGTTATACACAAAGTAAATAGCCATATCATGATAGTTCATTCTCTTTTTTATTGTGAAATGGCTGTATTCACATCAGGATTTCAAGTTTAGTGAAAGCACTTAATATTGTAAATGAAATAATGCGGGTTGTGTGTTTACAGAAACTACCGAATCTACATGTGGTGTACCTACTTCAGTGTTACAATATCCTCAAATTGAAAGACATTTTAGAAAGGTAAGGAATATTTATATTTTTATTGTTTGCATTCACACTTGTTGAGTCTATCTCAGACACATTATACTGGATATTAGGGATGTGTTGATCTCATGATAATTGTGATATCGTGAGAAAGCTCATGGTATTGCAATAAGACTCCTGGTAATCTAAGAAAGGTCACAGACAACAGTCTGTGACTTTTATCACAGGCCAAAGGTTAAATATGTTACCGTGCACTTCTATCCCCATCCATACATTAGTTTATGTTCCAATATTTTCATTCATGTCACTCGAAATCACTATTACTGCTGCAGCAATAATCATTCTAAGGTCACAATAGTGTTGGACGATGAATCACAATTTCATTTTATATTTACAAATGTCATGGCATGAAATACAATCCTCGAGGTCCCAGGTTAGCCCAATAAGTCCCACGGCTCGTAAAAATAACACAAGATATTATAAATATGATAAAGAGATGTGGGTAACGGTTATTCAGGGCTTCAATGTGTGCAAAGATCTATTCTAAAGCATCAAAGGTGGGGATGTAGCAGAATGAAAATGCAGAAAGCTTAACTTTCACATATTTGTAAGGTCATTTTGTAATTGACAAAAAGAATATGGAGCTCAAGAATAAAGTATCAAATGGCATAAATCATCAATGATGGTCGCCCGTTTTGCCGATGACTGACATGAACACACCCTACCTATCTCATGTGGTTGTTTTGTGGGGCTGAATACAGCAGGGCTGCTTCCATTGACTATATACGGAAATGCTTTGCGGTTCCTGCACAGTAGGTGCCGGTATGCACCAAAGAGCAATGAATTATGAAAAAGACGCCTCACATTTATAGACAGGAGTAGTAGTGCGAGCGACTTGGATTGGATTCTACCCTTAGCCACAATGCAGAGTGGGATTTTGTTCCAGGTAAGCCATTTTAAACTAAATTAAAACATCTTGGCGTTTCAGGAGTTCGAAAAGCGTCAGGCAGTCACCAATGTTATCCTGCTGTACTTAACAGTTCAATAGATTGATAAATAAGTGTATGTGGATTGTGTATGGGTGGATGTGTGTGTAAAGCTCTTCAGGGAGTCATCGCATGATGTAGATACACTGATATGTCGTACACTCCATTTACCATTTTAATCAAATTGCATTTTTCATCTGTTAATGTGTTTTTTTTTGGGGGGGGGGGACGAACTGAAGGATTGACGATAGACGGATTGACGGACAGGTGAAATTTACTGACGGAAGCGAAAATGGGAGTGCAATTAAAATAACATGATGTAATGACCGACTGCTTTGGCTTGAGATAATGATCAACCAACGATGACAGATGGGTGTATAAACCTCTGGTTTTGAGTAGTTGAATATATACGAATCTGTAAAATCAATCAAAAGTCATTTTCATAATTGTGATTTCATTTTTAATCAAAATAATCATAATTTTTTTCCATATTTGTCCAGCCCTCGCTCACAATAACAAAACCTTTCCATTAAGAAATTATCTGTCCACATATTTGATTATATTTTTATTTAGAATATTACAAATGAAATTGTTCTTGGTATCAAAGGTAAAGGCAACAGTGGATCCCAAAGCGAATGGGAGACAGTTGGCAGAGGGTAATGAAAGTGTTGAATTCAAAAGAAAAACGATGATTTAGCTCAGGACACAATATGGCTCACAAACAAGAGGGTGAAGCTCCGACTTAGTGTTGGGAGAACTGACACCAAGAAGAAGGAATGGCATGAAGGATAAGTGTAGGATCAAGTGGTCCGTGGAGTTAAACGCGGAGCCAGGTTGGGCAGGGAGGCACTGGAAAAAAGACAATCAAAATCAAATGGTTATGCACCAAAGTACAAAATGGCAAGCGTGTGCACTCGTAATGGCCAAGATACCACTCAGAAGTTTGCACACCCGTCTGGCACAGTATTACCCCACAGACAATTGTAACTTAAACTCGACTCACCTTAACTGCACAGTGAAACTCCTCTACAACGAAACCTACATGGGCGAAAATACCCCCGAGTGTGAAAAAAATCTTCATGCATGAACACCATTCCCACTCTCCTGCCCCCCATACAACGAAAAAAAACCCTGTTGCGTTACACGAATTTTTTTTTCTCTGTTCTTGCCTCGTGATGAGATTTACTACAACGAAGTCTAATCCAACAGCGACCTCTACTGCATCGTTCGGAAACGGCAACAGCAACCACCACACTGGTTTACTCATGCGCAGTAGTCCAGGAAGTATTTGTTTGTTTGTATTAGTTTCAGACGCAGCATGAACGTTGCATTGCTAAAATGGCTACAAAACGGACCTTTGGGTGTTAAGCAGCTAAGAGGCGCTCTGACGCTGGAAGAGAGGGTAAAAGTGATCAAAATAAAAGACGGAGAAAGCAAAATAAAAGACATTATCCAAGAAATTGATGTAAGTGAAACTGAATGCTAATCGTAAATTCCGCAATTTCTTTCCCTTTTTTTCTTTCTACACTGACTATATGAAGTGTCAAATAAGTGCGTGCTCATACTTATGCACTATTGGAATAAAATAAAGAGTACACATACGTTTGTGTGTGCGTGTACACATACGTTGGTGTGTGTGCGCGCGCGCGCGTGTGTGTGTGCGTGTGTGCGTGTGTGTGTGTGTGTGTGTTTACATCTGCGATTAAATTTGCTACAGTGAAAAACCCCCAGTTGTGAAAAACTTCTTGCTGCAAACATGATTTCGTTGTAGAGGAGTTTCACTGTATTTATAGAGCACTTTAAAACAACCACCGCTGTGTACAAAGTGCTGTACATGGAGCAAAAAATCCCCAAAACAAAACAAAACAAATCATACGCTAAACAATGAAGCAATAAATTGATAACGAAGACAGTAAAAAGCAGAGTCATGCTGAATCCAAAGCCAAAGAATGAAAATGAGTTTTAAAATTAGTTTTAAAGATGGGCACTGATGGGGCTTGCCAAATGTTCAGCACGAGGTTAATTCCAAAGTGGGAGACTGGCAATGGAAAAGGTTCGATCCCCTCTGAGCCTCCGCTTAGTCCTCAGTACCTCTAATAATTTATGGTCTGCAGACCTGAGGTACTGAACAGGTGCGTTGAAGTGGAGGAGTTCAGACAGGTTGGGTGAGGTGTGGCCATTTCAAGATTTAAAAACAAATGTATAGGAAGCCAGTGAATGAGTGCCAGAGGAGGAGTTATGTGCTCCCTCTTACAAATACCAGTCAGCCATTGATCAATATCCCATTCACAGCATTAGACACCTGAAAGCGCTCAAGGGCTTTCTGCATAATTGCACATCCAAAGTTCCATTACAGTCACAGCTACTAGTCACTTAAAAATGGTGCGATTATCTGCATCATTCATAGATGGCAATTTTCCGCGGATCCGCGGAAATCCGCCGTTTTATTTCTTAAATTGATCATTTTTGTGAATCGTCTAAATCCGTTGAGAAAATTTTAGGGGCGGTCAGGTACCTTATCGTCGAGTTTTCACGAGCTCTCCCGAACAGTCTCTCCGTTTTCCGTTTGTAAACAGCCCTGCGATTGGACGTGTATGAAAGCTTCAACTAATCAGATCACAGCTCGATTATATACGGCCCAGCGATTGGTTAACTACAAGCGCTTGGACCAATCAAATTGCATGTAACATATTGTTTACCTGATTCATGGCGGCTTGTTCGTCTCGCAAATTCATTGTTCTGGGATCGTTTTGAGCGGAATTATGAAATTTTTGACGAAAGATCAGGAGTCTTTAATCCTAGAAAGCTCCCGTGGATGCGTGGCACTGACAGATCATGCAACAATAGTGAAAAAACATGCCGACAAAATCGCCATTCGATGGAGCAATTATTCTTTGGGATCGGCATTTTTCAAACAAACTTAGTCAGCGGATACAACTAAAGACGTTACTGTATGAGGTAAGAATCAACAGCTTTTTATCACATTTACACAACACTTTATGAATACAAGTCATGAGCAAATCTTAAATATGGCAGGGAATGTGTTTACTTTTTTAGTTTTGATTTTGAGCAGCAAATCTGGAGTTACATATGCTCACTAGGAATGCATAAGCAAAATTGCACAACTTTTCACTTGAAAGAATAGTGGCGATCTTGGGATATTTTTCTGTTCAATTTTCAAATAGTGTGTAAATTCAATACACTATCTTCAGCATGTTTAGTGCCACTTTTATAAGTAACCACGCCCCCGGCCAGGCCACGCCCCCGGCCAGGCCACGATCATTCAGATTCAGAAAACTTTATTTATCCCCGTGGGGCAATTAGAGTTGTGCAAGAGCGGCTTATTATAGAGACAGACAGAGCAAAGGAAAAACATAGGATGAGAGTAGCTTAGCACTTGAGGTCTTGAGGTAGTGGCTCCAGCAACAAAATAGTATTGCACATTGAGCAGTATTGCACAGTAAGGACATAGTAAAGACAGTATTGCACAGTGAAAACAGTATTGCACGTCAAAGTATTGCACTGTAAACCCATATTGCACAATGGGGTGTGCGAGTCTATATGGTGGGGGGAGGAGGTGCCAGGGATCCTTGGAATAAGAGTTTAAGAGGTGGTGTTTAACAGGTGAAGGTGTTCATCTGCACAACCATGACAGTACTGTAAGTACCGCACCACTGATCACTTTATCTCTGCTGGATGGCTCTCCACATTGTTACACAGCTACCATTGGGTGGTACTACGGCACAACGGCAGCCATCTCTTTACCTCTGCGTTCCGCGTCCTAGACGCATAATTTTCCTGCAGGACACACAGTTCCAAATAATGTGCGTTTTTGGCACGCAAGGAAATTTCTCAGTTAAAACAAAAAAAAAAAACTACGGCCGGCCTGAGGATTTAACGGTAACGATCGTTACCGGTAGCGTGTCGTTTCTGTGGCGTCATTTTGACGGTGCCGAAAAATCGTTTCCCATAAAAGTCACCGCACACGAGTTGACTGTACGCGATCGAATCTCTCCTGCGTGATCAACGCGATTTCACTGTGCCTGTATATGTGTTTGTGGTGTGGTGTGTGTGTGTTTTTTCTAATTTACTTTCGTTTTGTTGCGCGGATGACAGTTTGAGATGGCGGCAAAAAAAACACACAAAGGTCTACTAATTGCGACATTTAAGAAATGAGAATGCCAGTCTGATTTTTCGTATGAATCGTCTATCACTAAACTCACCTGTGACTCACAGAACACGAGAGCGAGATACGACGGGAGGCATGATTCCGAGGCAAGTTGGTCATTAGATCTAGAGGCTAATCGCCACGAAAAATATTATGAAACAGTCTTGGTTATTCTATAATTTACTGGTTGTAGCATGGTAACTTTATGAATAAAATTATTCGTCACAAAGTGTAGTTATGCTCATGTTAACTGTCGGTAGAACTAACGATGACGTGTGGTAGATTCTTTCGTTAAATTGATAGTAGATTACACATGCATCGTCTTGGGAAGAGGATGTCAAGCCACATCAATACTTACCTGTATTAATGATTACCAGTAAATAAATCTTTGCAGTGTGAGACTGGAAAAAAATACTCTGATTTTGTGGTATGCTGTATTCATGATGCCATATGAGCATAACATATTTTGATCCATTTATTTTGTTGAATAATCCTGCAGTACACAGCTGCTGATGTAATGTTCAGTGTTAATGCATAGTTTTCAAACATTTACCCTTGAAATATTATACTTTTGAGTGTCAGAATTCTTGATTATGAATATCAGTCAAAATAGAAAAATGGGTTCCCATGATGAATGTTTATGGGCCCCAAAATTAGTTACCGTGTTTTCTCATTGGGTAATCTGACGGAATCGAAAAACGGTTACCGCGAATTTCCGAAATCCTCAGGTCTGCTACGGTACATCTTTTTTTCCCGCAACAATCGCAGTTTGACAATCGCCATCATTGTTGTTTTGATCTTGCCTTAAGTAATCTCGCGTGACGAGATTTCCAATCTCGCGAGACGAGATTGGCGAGATCGGCCTTCACCTCGCGGAAAGCAGACGATTGCCAAGTTGTGTAAAGTTAAAACAAGTGTTGCAAACAAGTGTTGTGAAAGTTTATTGCGGAGATATCACAGAGGAAGCAGCTAAAGTTGGATAGTTTTTTGTGATAATAAGTTGACTTTGAGAAAGCCTTGCATCATTGGAAGCAGAGTAAAGAGAGGAGAATTTATGAACTCAAAGACTGAACCATGGGATGAAATCAGAACCTATTTCTCAGCAAATCTTGTATGCCTGAATAATTTAAAATTTTGCAGCATTTGTTCATAAGAAATAAAACTATTATCAATTAGAGATGAAAGTCCTCCGGGTTTTCCCGGAATTCCGGGTTTTTCACATTTTTATGAAAATCTCTCCGGAGAATTGAGGAAAATTTGCCTAAAATTAATCCGGATATTAGTTAACAACATTGAACGAAGACGCGTTTGAGTTCGTTGTTTTGCTTTCACGAGCGTAGCCATGTTGAAACACTAACACTAGTAACTAAGTAGAGATTTTCGTCTCTTTATCAACACATTTGCTAAACCCCAGTGGAACGAACAAAAGACACCGTGGACAAGACAGTTGTCGTAAAAAATATATTTGGACAAAAAGGGAAACACACAGATTGGCAGAAAAACGTGTCCGTCCGACTTCGAGTGTCGTCTCGGTTAGCTTAGCTGTTGTTGTGTGTGACGCTTGGGTGTGTGACGTCGTTGCGTCGGCGCTTATTGGTTGAAATCAAAAGACGCGCTTGCGTACATGTTCGCGCTGACGCATGCATAGTAGAGAGCAGCGGACTAGCTCAAGTGGCGTCGACAACAGGAAAATACCCTCGCCTCGCATTCTCATGGCCTCGCCATATCTCTGAGATTTCGAAATTTTGGCGAGAACGGAAACCACAAAGGGTGCAGAGCCCGATCACTTAACTTGATTTGCAGGCCCGAGCCCGAAGCAAACCCGAGATTTCATATTTTATTTGTGAGGACTCGGGAGGAGGAGGGGTGATTTCTGAAAACAAAGCCTGTCTTTTGGAACGAAATCTAAGTTAAACAAGACTGGATAAACATTTACATATTTTATATTTCTGTTCCTGAAGAGGTTACATTAGCGGACAATTTTCCATCATTGACGGATTTTTTTT
>NW_017805076.1:1448124-1459678 GCF_001891065.2 Hippocampus comes | reverse complement strand
AATGACGGCTGGATCATAAAGATATGAAGGAGTTTTTTGAATTGTCATTGCGAGAGTTTAGTACAGTACGTGTTGTGATGACGCTGCTTCTGTTTTTTTGCGAACCACGGTCTCTCGTGGCCAAAACTATTCGCGGCCTCGAAAAAAAAAAAATGTAAGCGAGAGAGAAGCCCGACCGGAACCCGATGCAATGATTGACATTTTTAGACCCGTACACCTATAGTGTACATGCATATATATATATATATATATATATATATATATAATTTTTTATTTTTTCCGGAATTTTCAGGAAAGTCCACTTTCATCTCTGTACCAATGTATATTGTTGATGTTTTTGTTATTATCATATGCAATTGAATAAGTAGACCATTTCAGAATTCAAAATTTGGGACTCTCTAAAACAGGGGTCTGGAACCTATGGCTCGCGATCCATATATGGCTCTTTGATGATTGCATCTGGCTCGCAGATAAAAAAAAAAAATATTCTCGCTTGTTTGTTAATGCATCCATCGATCGATTTTTCACTCCTCATTTCCTCATTCGGGCTGCAGTTGGCTCCAGGAGCCATTTTGATTGGATGATACTGGCCAACGTTGCCGTTGCTGTGGAAACAGGTATACGCCCCCTTTTGAATCAACCCGCTCGGCCATTGGCTCAAAGTTGATCCGAAGCCAATAAGATGGCAAAAAGAAAAAAAGATGACAAGTTTGATAGACTTCGGGTCAAATCGACCGAACGATTCGCCTTTGTGGAGAGAATGGGTTCTGCGGTGTGTCTGATTTGCAATGACAAAATACCATCGATGAAACGGTCGAATACAGAGCAGCACTTTGACACACCTCATGCTATGTTTGCATCAAAATACTGTGCGAGAGATAGCATAAAGGACGCGTGTATGCTACTGAGCAGGGTGCAAGCTAGCCAGCAGTAACTTCACGTATGGACCCGGCATGATGACTTTCATTCCAATAGTTTTGCTGGATTTTTAGCAATCGTGAGGAACGGAAAACCATTCACATTAATGGTGAGTATTATCACAAAATGATTTTAAAGAATACATTCAGAGGCTTATTATACTGACATTTTGTTGAAATCACTTTTAAAATACAGTTATTTATATATATATTCTGTCCATGTTTGAGCATAATAATCCCATGTCAGCATGAGAACACACACATCCTTATGCCTGCAAGTAAACCTTTGCATCATCCATCACCCTTGAATCATCAAGTGATTGATGATTCAATCAAGTGATTGATGATTCAAGGGTGATGGATGATGCAAAGGTCTACTTGCAGGCATAAGGATGTGTGTGTTCTCATGCTGACATGGGATAGTTGTACATTATGTTCAAACATGGACAGAATACACACTTCATAGTGGACCCTAATTTGTTGATGGTGTAATATCAGAATAGCATTTATTTATTTGTGCTTCCTTTTCAACATGACTGGCTATGGAACAACATACCTTGGGCATTACTGCTACGTAGGGGATTTCAAAGGACATAGCACTTATCAGTAGTGAGTCTCAAAAGAATCCCTAGTGGTACGTGTGCCCCCTTTAGTGGTGGACGAAAGAATCACAGAATCGAATGTTCAGACGGCGCGAGTTTGAGTGGTTCAAACTTTTTTTATTCTTCTGCTTTTTAATCCAGTGAAGTGCACTTGTTAAATATAGTTCAGTTGTATTTCACCTTTTATTACAACACACTTGCATTTGATCTTTTAGAGGTGTTTTAATTTTCCTAACATTTATATAGGCATAATTTTAATTTAACTAATGCGTAACCTATTTTAGGAATTTCACCCATTTTTTAAAATTTACTGCATTGCTAATGTTCAAGATGTGCATAATGATCGAGCGGTTTACAACCGCTTAACATTGACATTTTATGATTATCATTTGGGGATTTTTTTTTAGGTTGTACTTAGTGTAAATCGTTTGAGAATCATATCTGTACACTAATCTCTAGACTGTATATTTTACACTTGGAAAAAAGAGTTTAAACGGATCAAAGCATAAACTTGTTAGATTGCTGTAAATTGGGAATTTCTCATTATCGACTGTAAGTGATGTGATTTATTGCTTATTTACACCTGCCAAAACATCATTTAAAAAAGATGCTGTAACTCACCTTTCAGTGTAACATTAATGCCGTACAGGCCAACATGTAAGCCAACATCAGCGTGAACCATTGCACTGCTGAAAGACTTGTAGGTTGCGTTTGTGGTTATACGGGCCTCAGCCCAATTGTCAGTAAAGTTGAGTGCTGCAGGAAAAGAAAGGTGAGAAAAACAATTCAATGGGAGATTTCAAAAAAAAAAAAAGGTTTGTGGAAAAAGTGCTGCACTCACCCACGATGACAGCGCCGATAAACAAGCTCAGGATGATCCTCAACAGCCAGAACAGCCGCTGAAAGACATCCAGTGAAAATTGTTTAAAGTCTTTGCTGATTTTTAAGGCGATGGACTAATTTGAGAGGCTTGTACTCACCGACTTTCCTCGAATTCCAGGCAGAATAAGAAGTAGACAGAGTGTAATGACAAGGAAACATATGATAACGGTGAGCAAGTGGCCACTGAAGATGAAGGACGTCCTTTGAATATGGTAGAATGGATAAATGTTATCGTAAAAAGCCATATCGGCTTCGGCTCTTGTGGCTGCAGACAGAAATTAACACACGTTGCAAGGGTGGGGGGCACGCTAATAAAAATGTGAAAATATTAGATTCTTGCTGTGTCCAGACCTGAATCTTGGAAGAGGAGGAGTGAAGCAGCAAGTGTAACTCATGAGGAAACAGTCACCTCATTTATACACAAGGAACAGGAAGGTTTGACTGGGGAAAAGTGGGAAAAGGGTGTGATTCAGAACAACTGACCAAACCCATTTCAGAATTCCAGGTCACATGTTTTTGATAAAGCAGACACTTCACCACCTCTCATCTGCTCCTGCCTCTACCTCTTGCACTCACTACCTTTCAACCTCCACACAGGTAACCATGACTCTTTCACACTCTCTTTTCCAAATACATGAACACATTGCAATGATTTCCGAACACTGTGATGAGAGAAATATATATATATATATATATACACACACACACACACACATATATATGGCTCTCACTGAAATACATTTCCAAATATTTTGCTTTTATGGCTCTCTTAGTAAAAAAGGTTCCCGACCCCTGCTCTAAATGTATAATGGGACTCATACTTTTCTGATCAGCTGGGGTTAAACTGTAAGATTCTCACTGCAACGGGGGACGAGACTTTCTAAACTTATGTCATGTCCTGTTTATTGTAGTTACTTGTTACTGCAATCCTAGAGTAATGGATACTACTGGAGACAAATCCGTCGTTTGCTTTACATACTTGGCCAATAAGCATGATTCTGATTCTCTGTCCTGGGGGATTGCCTAGCTTGGGGGCGAAATGGGCTGAACACTTTGCTGCACTAGTTAGAGGTTGCCTACACCTCCTAGCATAAAATATCTGAACCCACTGCTCCCCAGTCCTCAATACTGGTTGGACCCAGAAGTGGTGTTGCATGAGTGTTTGCAGCCACACCTGCTCTGTGTGTGAATATAAGGAGTGCTGGATTTTGAGCAGGAAGGAGATGCATCATCCAAATCAGTCTACTGCTCAAATTCTTTTATTTTATTTCTCTTTCTTTGTTTGCCTTATTTTGCTTGACGTATGGTTTGTCACGCCCTTTCTGGATGAGATAGTTTAGCTTCCAATAAAGAAATAAAAGTCAAAAAAAAGACTCGCATCCATCAGTCCAAGCTTTCATTCCTGCCTCTAACTGATCAACGATGATTTTTGTTGTTGTCATCGCTTGGTTTAGTGATGAAGGAGTGAGGTTGTGGTTGGTGCCACAGTTGAAAGCTCTGTGCTGTTGGACACCTCCTCAGGAAGAAAAAGAGGCCATGCAAACTCAACAGAAAGTATTGTCAGGTAAGGCCACCCTGGTCTGTTACACTGTCACATAAATATTTTCTCCCATTTTCTTGAATTTTGACTTGCTGATCAGTTCACTATTTACCGTAGTAACAGAATTAAAATCAGAAATACTAGAAGAGACTTTAGCTGACAACTGTTATTAGGGAGAGATAGGGACTGAATCCTGCCGAGAATAGCGAAACCCATCAATAATTTATGCTCCCCTAAAGGTGAGCAAGATAATTAGTTGCCTCTATTAATAGGTTTAACCATATATAGACCAAATGCATACATTTTTAAACACTTCTCTATGCTTAATAATAGAGTACAGTACACTGTGTAAAGTATCAGGATTATTCTGGTTTTGGGTTGGTCATTCGAGTTGGTTATTTTGTTTAGGCTTGTTTTTCAAGCTCAGTTTTAATTGGAGCGACGCGATGACGTTGCTTTTATTCAACACGATATGAGAAATACATTTCCCAAACAATTGTTTGACCTTCTTTGTTCCCTGTACAGTTGTGTAGTTGTAAAACCGGAACATTTAACCCTGAAACATACAGTATATATGAATTAAACAAAGTCGGAAACAGACATTTTCGCTATAATTATACAGAATAATATCTTGATTGCATGGTCTTTAAATGAAAAAAAAAAAGTCACATCCTATCACGTTTGTTTAAACAGTCATTATGACTTGACAATAGAACATATCATCGGTGGAAAAAAACCCCAACTGTCTCTTGCCCAATCTTGTACCTCTAATTTGATATCAAGGAATAACCTCTGTGTCTAAGGAAAAACAATCTGATAGTGAAGACGTGACTTACGAGATTGTTGATCAGTTGTTATGATGCACTCACAGCTATGCTAATTGTGGGCACACAATTATAGAGTTATTAGGAGAGTTATAAAAAAATCTCCATTTTGAATTCGATGCTTCTCTGGGGTACCAAGCTAACTGGTCAGTGTTAGGCCTTGTGTGCCTTTGATTTGTGCACGTTTGTTACAAGCCTCTTGCTTCTAGCTATCTTAGGTTCGTTGGTTGGCGTGGGCTTCCAGTCGAGTCAGGAACAAGCAGCTGTGGAGAAGAAGTGTGTTCTGCTCTGCATCTCAGCACTTGATGATCTGCTTTTCTGTGAGTGATTAATCATACAGCGCTATTTTCTCTGCGACAATGCAGTAGGAAGTTGGCATATTATTTACAGAACTCCATTTTTGATGCTGAAATGCTCACTTTTATAGTAGAGGTGGAATAGTAGGAAGTTGAAAGATGTCTCATCCAACCACAACCAGATATGATGTTTAAGACTCAAGACTCACTGTCCAAATGGCTTTGGACTGTTTTGAGAGAAATGGTTGCTTTTCTCTGTCACCATATATTATTTTAATGTAGAAACACTCATCTTCTTCGCGAATGCACACTTTGGACTCTGCAATTCCCCTCACCGGGTATGCAGTGTGAGTACTATGTTTTGGCATGACTTTCGGTCAGGAACATTACGTGTTTGCTGTGCTGTGAGGGAGATCCTAACTGAACCAAAAGCAATTCATATATGTCTCCAAATATGAGAAATTTGATTTCATTTCTTGAAAACAACGCAGATGCAAAGAGAAATACACCAAAAAAAACAGACCTGGAGGCAGTTTTGAGCTAAGTAAACAGACTTTGAGTAGTGTTAACATTAGCTGCGAAGACAAATACACGGGCGCAAGGCTAATCAGCTAACACGATCCATGGCCGAATACGGACTGATTTTACAAGAGAAGATTTTGGTGAGAATGCTCCTGTAAATGTGGAAGAGGCCATGATGGAGCTTGTGCAGTTGCACGAGAAGCTAGTGCATAAGCTGAGTGACTTGGAGAGCTTTTCGAGGAGAGAAAGAGTCAGAACAAGAATCCCCGACAATTTCGACCAAACAGATTATACTGCTATCGAACAGGTACACCAAGCTCTGGGCCCACCACCTCCCTCCGAGGCCCCTCCACGCTCTATCCTTGTGAAGTTTTTGAGCTTCAAAATCAAAGAAAAGATTCTTCGTCAAGCTTGGCTACAGAAATGCTTTAATTTGAATGATAAGCACATATCTCTTGATGATTATCCTCCTCGTATGCTGAAAAAGAGACGAGAATTCGCAGCGATCCGCAAGAAAGACAACCAGATTCAGGTTCAAACCCTCTTCCTGGAAGGTAAAGTCCACGGACTGCACAAAAACCTACGACACCGCCATGGAATCGAGTGAAGACATGTCCAGAAGAGGCTTTCCTGTCACAGTCAATAAATCACCAGAGACCATCGTGGAGCAGCTGAAGCAGCTATCTTGGAGAAGAGTGACCAAGGACCCTGCAGTACAGTTAACAAGTCCTGCGTTAAAAAGAGATCCTTCAGGAGAGTGGCCGCTGGATCCTTTGGAGAATGATGTTTTCTTCATGAAGTCTCAAAATAATAATCATGACTGTCTATTCTAATAGAAATGACAGTTTAAAGACTTTAAAGACATGCTGTGGAGGAAAATAATTTTGACCGGGATCTCGTTCTTTTGGTCACAACCCACAGCTCTTGGGTGAGGGTAGAAACATAGATCGACCGGTAAAATCAAAAGCTCTCATCTTTCCACTCCTTCATGAGCACAACAGACCAACACAGAGTCTGCATCACAGCAGACTCTGCGCCAATCCGCTTGTGCATCGCACACTTTTATCCTCTCTCGTGAACAAGATGAATTCCTCCATTTGGGGCAGGATCTCATCCCCGATCTGCAGAGGGCACTCCACTGTTTTCCGACTGAAGACCATGGTCTCAGATTTGGAGGCGCTGATTTTCATCCCAACCGCTTCACACACTGCTGTAAACTGCTACACTGAGAGTTGGGAGATCATGGCTTGAAGAAGCCATCTTTACCACATCATTTGCAAAAAGCAGAGATGCAATACAATGGCCACCAGCGAAGAGGAAAAAAAAACCCTCTACGCCTCGGCTGCGCCAAGAAATTCTGTCCTTCAAGGTTATGACCGCAATCGATGACAAAGGGTAGCAAGGCGGAGTCCAACCCTCACTGGAAACAAATCTGACTTACTGCCGGCATTGCGGAGCAAACTCTGACATCGGTGGTACAGGGACTGAACAGCCCGTATCAGGAGGCTCGATGTGTCATAAACCCAAAGCACACCCCACAGTACTCCCCAAGGCACACAGTCGAACGCCTTCTCTAAATCAACAAAACACATGTAGACTGGTTGGGCGAACTTCCATGCCCCTTCAAGGATCCTGCTGAGGGTGTAGAACTGCTCCACTGTTCCACGGCTGGGACGAAAACCACATTGCTCCTCCTGAATCTGAGATTCGACCTCCCGATGGACCCTCCTCTCAATAGTTGTGTGGCTAACTCAGCCTGTCCTGAATATGTCCAATTTCAGGAAATTGAAGTGAAGTCGAGTCTAAAATGCAAAAATTGAAAATGGAAATACGTGACATTAAAACATTGGATGTACAAGAAAAAAAAAATCATACAGTAATTCCTCATTTTTCGTGGTTGATGGGGGACAGAAACCCTCTATGAAAGGTGAAAACCGCGAGGTCACGCTTCAGCCTGAGCATTAGTACTGATTTACTATTTTTCAATTGTTGAATATTGTGAAAATTATTTGCTTAATAAAGATGGTGGAGATGATCATTATCATTACTATTGTTGTTTTTATTATTATTGGCATTATTATTATTATTATTATTATTATTATTATTATTATTATTGGCATCATTATTATATATTTTTAAATCATCCACCATATATTATTTTAATGTAGAAACACTCATCTTCTTCGCGAATGCACACTTTGGACTCTGCAATTCCCCTCACCGGGTATGCAGTGTGAGTACTATGTTTTGGCATGACTTTCGGTCAGGAACATTACGTGTTTGCTGTGCTGTGAGGGAGATCCTAACTGAACCAAAAGCAATTCATATATGTCTCCAAATATGAGAAATTTGATTTCATTTCTTGAAAACAACGCAGATGCAAAGAGAAATACACCAAAAAAAACAGACCTGGAGGCAGTTTTGAGCTAAGTAAACAGACTTTGAGTAGTGTTAACATTAGCTGCGAAGACAAATACACGGGCGCAAGGCTAATCAGCTAACACGATCCATGGCCGAATACGGACTGATTTTACAAGAGAAGATTTTGGTGAGAATGCTCCTGTAAATGTGGAAGAGGCCATGATGGAGCTTGTGCAGTTGCACGAGAAGCTAGTGCATAAGCTGAGTGACTTGGAGAGCTTTTCGAGGAGAGAAAGAGTCAGAACAAGAATCCCCGACAATTTCGACCAAACAGATTATACTGCTATCGAACAGGTACACCAAGCTCTGGGCCCACCACCTCCCTCCGAGGCCCCTCCACGCTCTATCCTTGTGAAGTTTTTGAGCTTCAAAATCAAAGAAAAGATTCTTCGTCAAGCTTGGCTACAGAAATGCTTTAATTTGAATGATAAGCACATATCTCTTGATGATTATCCTCCTCGTATGCTGAAAAAGAGACGAGAATTCGCAGCGATCCGCAAGAAAGACAACCAGATTCAGGTTCAAACCCTCTTCCTGGAAGGTAAAGTCCACGGACTGCACAAAAACCTACGACACCGCCATGGAATCGAGTGAAGACATGTCCAGAAGAGGCTTTCCTGTCACAGTCAATAAATCACCAGAGACCATCGTGGAGCAGCTGAAGCAGCTATCTTGGAGAAGAGTGACCAAGGACCCTGCAGTACAGTTAACAAGTCCTGCGTTAAAAAGAGATCCTTCAGGAGAGTGGCCGCTGGATCCTTTGGAGAATGATGTTTTCTTCATGAAGTCTCAAAATAATAATCATGACTGTCTATTCTAATAGAAATGACAGTTTAAAGACTTTAAAGACATGCTGTGGAGGAAAATAATTTTGACCGGGATCTCGTTCTTTTGGTCACAACCCACAGCTCTTGGGTGAGGGTAGAAACATAGATCGACCGGTAAAATCAAAAGCTCTCATCTTTCCACTCCTTCATGAGCACAACAGACCAACACAGAGTCTGCATCACAGCAGACTCTGCGCCAATCCGCTTGTGCATCGCACACTTTTATCCTCTCTCGTGAACAAGATGAATTCCTCCATTTGGGGCAGGATCTCATCCCCGATCTGCAGAGGGCACTCCACTGTTTTCCGACTGAAGACCATGGTCTCAGATTTGGAGGCGCTGATTTTCATCCCAACCGCTTCACACACTGCTGTAAACTGCTACACTGAGAGTTGGGAGATCATGGCTTGAAGAAGCCATCTTTACCACATCATTTGCAAAAAGCAGAGATGCAATACAATGGCCACCAGCGAAGAGGAAAAAAAAACCCTCTACGCCTCGGCTGCGCCAAGAAATTCTGTCCTTCAAGGTTATGACCGCAATCGATGACAAAGGGTAGCAAGGCGGAGTCCAACCCTCACTGGAAACAAATCTGACTTACTGCCGGCATTGCGGAGCAAACTCTGACATCGGTGGTACAGGGACTGAACAGCCCGTATCAGGAGGCTCGATGTGTCATAAACCCAAAGCACACCCCACAGTACTCCCCAAGGCACACAGTCGAACGCCTTCTCTAAATCAACAAAACACATGTAGACTGGTTGGGCGAACTTCCATGCCCCTTCAAGGATCCTGCTGAGGGTGTAGAACTGCTCCACTGTTCCACGGCTGGGACGAAAACCACATTGCTCCTCCTGAATCTGAGATTCGACCTCCCGATGGACCCTCCTCTCAATAGTTGTGTGGCTAACTCAGCCTGTCCTGAATATGTCCAATTTCAGGAAATTGAAGTGAAGTCGAGTCTAAAATGCAAAAATTGAAAATGGAAATACGTGACATTAAAACATTGGATGTACAAGAAAAAAAAAATCATACAGTAATTCCTCATTTTTCGTGGTTGATGGGGGACAGAAACCCTCTATGAAAGGTGAAAACCGCGAGGTCACGCTTCAGCCTGAGCATTAGTACTGATTTACTATTTTTCAATTGTTGAATATTGTGAAAATTATTTGCTTAATAAAGATGGTGGAGATGATCATTATCATTACTATTGTTGTTTTTATTATTATTGGCATTATTATTATTATTATTATTATTATTATTATTATTATTATTGGCATCATTATTATATATTTTTAAATCATCCCAGCAATTCAGCTGTTAAACACACCATTGAAAACAATGACAAAAAGGTAAACCTAACTAATTTATATATCTACGACATTTTACTTGCTTTACCAATGACCACAAGAGAACCATGAATCAATCATACATAAAGCAGGTGCGGCCTAAATTTTCAACTGCATCTTTTTTTTAAGCCTTTCATGCACCCTGTAACCTGATACAGTACCATGATAAGCTGTCCACTGTGGTAACCGCTGTCCCTTAAAGGGTTAAATAAAATTGCTACCTCTCTTTGTCCGCGATATTGACTGTCCAACGACCGCTATAGTTTTTTTTTGACAGGAGTGGTTATCTTCTGTCTTACCTGTATATGTGGTTTTTGTGGCTGGGCAGTATGAAGTGATGGACTTTGAGTCATTTAGACCAAAATCTGTTTTAGATTTGTGAACGTTTGTGAGGCAATTCATTTTTATAGGGTCTATTTTTTCTTTCAGGGCTTCTGGACACTGCAGATATAAATTCAGCACAGGAGTCCTCTGAAACTGCAACCGAGCGATGGTTGGTTTTTTTTTTTTTTTTTGTTTCATGAGAGAAACATATACAGTGTTTATGACTTTACAAGTAGAGAATCAGGTCTGCATTCTTTTTGTGTCAACATTTTTAAGCTCATTTGTCCATCCATCCATCCATTCTCCACCGCTTATCCGGGGTCGGGTCGCGGGGGCAGCAGCTTTAGGAGGGAAGCCCAGACTTCCCTCTCCCCAGCCACTTCTTCAAGCTCTTCCTGGCGGATCCCGAGGCGTTCCCATGCCAGCTGGGAGACATAGTCTCTCCAGCGTGTCCTGGGTCGTCCTCGGGGTCTCCTGCCAGTGGGACATGCCCGAAACACCTCACCAGGGAGGCGTCCAGGAGGCATCCTAATTAGATGCCCGAGCCACCTCATCTGGCTCCTCTCGATGTGGAGGAGAAGCGGCTCTACTCTGAGCCCCTCCCGGATAACCGAGCTTCTCACCTTATCTCTAAGGGAGAGCCCGGATACCCTGTGGAGAAAACTCATTTGGGCCGCTTGTATCCGGGATCTCGTTCTTTCGGTCACGACCCATAGCTCGTGACCATAGATGATGGTTGTGACGTCGATCGACCGGTAAATTGAGAGCTTTGCCCTTTCGCTCAGCTCCTTCTTCACCACGACAGACCGATACAACGTCCGCATTACAGCAGACGCTGCACCGATCCGTCTGTCGATCTCTCGCTCCCTCCTGCCCTCATTCGTGAACAAGACCCCAAGATACTTAAACTCCTCCACTTGGGGCAAGATCTCCTCCCCGACCCGGAGAGGGCACTCCACCCTTTTCCGACTGAGGACCATGGTTTCAGATTTGGAGGTGCTGATCCTCATCCCAACCGCTTCACACTCGGCTGCGAAACGCTCCAGTGAG
>NW_017805076.1:1446165-1447811 GCF_001891065.2 Hippocampus comes | reverse complement strand
ATCTGAGGCTCGACTTCCCGACGGACCCTCCTCTCCAGCACCCCTGAATAGACCTTACCAGGGAGGCTGAGGAGTGTGATCCCTCTGTAGTTGGAACACACCCTCCGGTCCCCCTTTTTAAAAAGAGGGACCACCACCCCGGTCTGCCAATCCAGAGGCACTCTCCCCGATGACCACGCGATGCTGCAGAGGCGTGTCAGCCAGGACAGCCCCACAGCATCCAGAGCCTTGAGGAACTCCGGGCGGATCTCATCCACCCCTGGGGCCTTGCCACCGAGGAGCTTTTTAACCACATCGGTGACTTCAACCACAGAGATAGGAGAGCCCACCTCAGGGTCCCCAGACTCCGCTTCCTCCAAGGAAGTCGTGTTGGTTTAGTTGAGGAGGTCTTCGAAGTATTCTGCCCACCGGTTCACAACGTCCCGAGTCGAAGTCAGCAGCGCTCCATCCCCACTGTACACAGTGTTAGTGGTGCACTGCTTCCCCCTCTTGAGACATTGGATGGTGGACCAGAATTTCCTTGAAGCCGTCCAGAAGTCGGCTTCCATGGCCTCACCGAACTCTTCCTACGCCCGGGTTTTTGCCTCGGCGACCACCGAAGCTGCGTTCCGCTTAGCCAGTTGATACCCGTCAGCTGCTTCTGGGGTCCCACAGGCCATAAAGGCCCAATAGGACTCCTTCTTCAGCTTGACGGCATCCCTTACTGCTGGTGTCCACCAGCGAGTACGGGGGTTGCCGCCATGACAGGCACGAACCACCTTACGGCCACAACTCAAATTGGCCGCCTCAACAATAGAGGCGCGGAACATGGTCCATTCGGACTCAATGTCCCCCGCATCCCCCGGGACATGGGAAAAGCTCTGCCGAAGGTGGGAGTTGAAAGTCTTTCTGACAGGGGATTCCACCAGACGCTCCCAACAAACCCTCACAATACGTTTGGGTCTGCCAGGACGGACCGGCATCTTCCCCCACCATCGGAGCCTACTCACCACCAGGTGGTGATCAGTTGACAGCTCTGCCCCTCTCTTCACCCGAGTGTCCAAAACATGCGGCCGCGAATCCGATGATACGACCACAAAGTCAATCATCGAACTGCAGCCTAGAGTGTCCTGGTGCCAAGTGCACATGTGGACACCCTTATGTTTGAACAAGGTGTTCGTTATGGACAATCCGTGACGACCACAGAAGTCCAATAACCGAACACCACTCGAGTTCTGATCGGGGGGGCTGTTCCTCCCAATCACGCCCCTCCAGGTCTCACTGTCATTGCCCACGTGAGCATTGAAGTCCCCCAGCAGAACAAGGGAGTCCCCAGCCGGAATACTCTCCAGCACACCCCCCAATGACTCTAAAAAGGGTGGGTACGCCGAACTGCTGTTTGGTGCATATGCACAAACAACGGTCAGGACCCGTCCCCCCACCCGAAGGCGGAGGGAAGCAACGCTCTCGTCTACCGGTGAGAACCCCAATGTACAGGCACTGAGCCGGGGGTAATGAGTACACCCACGCCTGCTCTGCGCCTCTCACCGTGAGCAACTCCAGAGTGGAAGAGAGTCCAACCCCTCTCGAGAAAACTGGTACCAGAACCCAGGCTATGTGTTGAGGCAAGTCCGACTATATCCAGTCGGAACTTGTCTACCTCGCAC
>NW_017805076.1:1442652-1446007 GCF_001891065.2 Hippocampus comes | reverse complement strand
GTTTTTATCGCGAAGCGTTAGTTTGTCGTTACTTCCTATACGGGCTAAAACCAATGTCTTACTTGTTGTGATTGGTCGCTATCTCGGCAAATGCAAATCACAACCAATCCGTGTTCGCCTTCCGAAACCCCTTTCTCGCGAATGCTGAATGTTATCGAGACTCGCGACGAAGCTAAAGTTCGTCAGATAGATGGGGATCTGAAAAACACGTTTCGATGGGACTGGTTGGATAAAAAGCTGACGGTGACCCCAGTAGGAAACAGTAAAGAGGAACCATTGTGATTGTGTCGGATTTCGTGAAAAAGCTCGATGTCGCCGGTAAATCTCTGTGTACATTGTGTGACAATGTCATTCTATATGGATCGAGAGGATGGAAAGCTTTACAGAGTCACGCAACCTCGGTGAAACACCAAAAACAGACATTTCTACTGAAAAGTAACTACTCGATCTCAAGCGCTTTTCGACAGCCTGGAGCATGTGTAAAAACAAGAGGAGTTGGCTAAAAAGAGAGTGGAAAAAGACGGGGAGGGCCAATAAGCTTTTAGCGCTTCCTAAAAATCTTAAAATGAAGAGAAAATAAAGTATTCTACCTCATGAAACTGTATATTGTATATACTGTAAATATACTTTATATCATAAAATACATTCATAATTTCATTAATAATCACTATCACTGTATGAGGTAAGAATCAACAGCGTTTTATCGCATTTACACAACACTTTATGAATACAAGTAATGAACAAATCTTAAATATGGCAGGGAATATGTTTCCTTTTTTCGTTTTGATTTTGAGCAGCAAATTTGAAGTTACATGTTGGTGCTCACCAGGAATGCATAAGCAAAATTGCACAAATTTTCACTGTGAAAAATCTTGGGATTTTTTTCTGTTAAAGTTTCAAATAGTGTGTAAATTGAATACACTTCATCTTCAGCATGTTAAGTGCCACTTTTGTAAGTGGCCACGCCCCCGTCCCGGCCACGCCCCTTTCCGCTTTTTTCATCACGAGCCACTCTCATCCCTGCAAGCTGTGTGTGGAGGCAAGTCCGATTATATCCAGTCGGAACTTCTCTGCCTCGCACACCAGCTTGGGCTCCTTCCCTGTAAGAGAGGTGACATTCCACGTCCCTAGAGCTAGCTTCTGCAGCCGAGGATCAGACCGCCAGGGTCCCCGCCTTTGGCTGCTGCCCAGCTCACATTGCACCCGACCCCCATGGGGGTGTCGCCCAGTGGGAGGGGGACCCACGTTGCCTCTTCGGGCTGAGCCCGGCCGGGCCCCATGGGTGTAGGCCCGGCTACCAGGCGCTCGCCAACGAGCCCCACCTCCAGGCCTGGCTCCAGAGGAGGGCCCCGGTGACCCGCGTCCGGGCAAGGGAAACTTAGATCCATTCATTGTAATCATCATTAGGGGTCTTTGAGCCGTGCTTTGTCTGGCCCCTCACCTAGAACCTGTTTGCCATGGGTGACCCTGCCAGGGGCATAAAGCCCCAGACAACTTAGCTCCTAGGATCATTGGGACACGCAAACCCCTCCACCACGGTAAGGTGACAACTCACGGAGGCTCATTTGTATTGAGTTAATTTTATGTCACTGTGTGTTATTTTAATTTTCTATTCAAGGAAGTATTTAAGATGCCCAAAATTCTTCATATGACATCATGACTGATGTAGCTGTTTTCTTTCTGTGGGTGTGTTCTGTATTTGATGCAGGTGTCAGCTATTTGATACCTCGTTGTGTGACATTTCAGCTTCTCCTGATGCCCTTCAGCGCTTTTTCATGCACTCACTCACACAGACACTTGCTTACAAGCCTCAACTTGCAGGTAAATACATGCAACAGCGCCTTTGGATTTAATATTGCTTTTAAGATAAGTCCTTTGTAATTTTATCATCTTAAAAGATAGACTGCACAGTTTGGTTACAATCTAAATATGAATTCTATTATATTGACAATTTTTTTAGTGTCAGATGCAATTGCTCTCCAGAACAAATGGACCTTTGCAAATTCCAGTCCGTTGCTAACATCTCTTTTCCGTAAGGTAAGTGTGAGTCTTTGTAAAATAAGATAAGATAACCTTTATTAGCTGCACAACAGGGAAATATGAGGGAAGTCTCTCTCTCGCTCTCTCTCTCTCTCTCTCTCTCCGGTCCCTCTCCCTCCCTCCTCATGTGTGCAGTGACAGTGAGACCTGAAAGGGCATGATTGAGAGAAACGTTTCCCCCAATTAGAACTCGAGTGTTTTTTTTTTTTTTGGTTACTTCACTTCTGTGCTCATCACAGATTGTCCATAACCAATACCATGTTCAAACAAAAGGGTGTCCATATGTGGACTTAGCACCAAGACACCCGGGGCCGCAGTTCAATGATCAATTTCATGGTCACATCAGCGGATTTGGAACTGCATGTTTTAGACACTCGTAAGATGTCCAGAGTTCCTAAAGGGTCAAGATTTTGTGGGGCTGCCCTGACATGCCTCTAAAACAGGGGTGCCCAACCAGGTCGACCGCGGACTGATCCCAAGGCGACCGCGAGGTGTGTTGGAAAAAAAAGGCGTTTCATTATTTTTTTTAAAGATATTTTATTTTATTTTTTTTAATGACATGACGAAGTCAGTGTCGCCAAACTTAGCGACTTTGACACTATATTTAGTGAGTATTCAGATCCTCTCGAGCGACTTTTTTAAAAAAAAAGTGACTAGTTACAATCTAGCAACTTTTTCTGGTGTTATTGGAGACTTTTGGAGTCTGTTTGGTGAAAGCACGTTCTTCTCAATGAGCAGCGCCGGGAGCTGTTGTGGCCCCACCCCCAAATGAAGCCGCTGCTGGTTGATCGCGCCAGGTTTACAATCTGGGCTGGATGTAAATGTAAAACTTTTCTTTGTCTGAAATAAATAAAGAAAAACATCAACAAATAAAAATTACAAAAGAAAAAAGATAAGGAAAAAAAATCACCCCCCTGCCCCCAAGTAAATCACACGCACTCATGACATCATTGAGCGACGTTTATGACAGCCAATAGCTACTTTCCTTACCGATGAGTTGCAAACGCTGCTGGAAGTTGACCGCTGTTAACTAGTGATGGGAAAATGAAGCCTCATGAAGCAATGAGGCTTTCCATCCAACTGGTTCGTTCCTGGGCCGAAGCATCATGAGGCTTTATTTGTACTACTGCGCCATCATGTGGAAAATAAAGGTCATGACAGACAGTGATTTGAGACCATGGATTTGATGTCGAGGTAAGATCGGGCCAAAAAAATCCAGCCCGACCCGGCCTGCTGGTATTTAAGCCCAACCCAGCCCGAGCCCGACCAATTATCTTGATTTGCAGGCCCGAGCCCGAAGCAAACCCGACATTTC
>NW_017805076.1:1430895-1442350 GCF_001891065.2 Hippocampus comes | reverse complement strand
CTCGGGCGGCCCGATCTTACCTCTAGTCAGTGTCACCTGTCAGCTCATTGTCGTCCCGGTGCGCCGTTTTATTTCGAATCACCCGCGAAACTATTTGTTGGCGGTGACGTAGGAATCCCGTCTCGCGAAGCTTCGGGCGGAGCAACGCGCGTTCCGAGGCATCGGGCGTGGCCACAAGCGTAATCGACACATGCCTCGATGCGCGCTTCGCAGATTTTCTTCCGGTTTACTCGGCACACGCATCGGAGCCTCGGCACAGTCGGGCACATCACTACTGTTAACAGTAGCGAGCAGCTAGCAATTACAGCGGTTCTTTGGCTGGTTCAATGCGGCTCCCGGGCTTTCACACGACAAGCGTTGAAAGTGCGCTAAATACACAGGATGTACTACGTCAGCCTATACAATACAATACATCCTGATTTATATAGCGCTTTCATAACAGCTGCAGCTGTAACAAAGCGCTTAACAAAACAGTTAAAGTAAAATAATAAACACAAGACATAACATAAAACACGGAGAGTCGTGCAATCCTAACCACTTTTCCCTCATACGCTTTGTTGTTTAAAGCTATCATCAATCCCGTTACTTGACTGACACAGAGGGCAACCAATCAGATGACTGAATCACCACTCGTGCGCAAACAGTGCTAAACGCTAAGCTACTCAGCGAATTACCTCTGATGTCAAGGCCAATACGTCGTACATCACCCCTGGCTGCGAGGAAACTATCCAAGAACTACAATTTTCCACCAATGAACTACCAATGAAGAGCTACTCACCATTTTGCCATTAAAAGTACACACCAGGCGTGAGGATATTTTTAATGCTTTCATGGGTTTTGTTCGCGGGACAAAACAGTGGCTTTTAGATTTAGATTTCTTAGATTTCTGGGGGTGGTCAGATGTTGACACTGGACTGGTAGCTCTCCGGAGGGTGGCTTCTTGAAAAGAAGCCCTGCGGACAAAAAAGGTTGGGCACCCCTGCTCTAAAACATTGCATGGAATCGAGGAGAGTGGCGCTGCAATGACAGACTGGTATGGTGGTCTCTTGAAGAAGGGGGGGTACCGGAATGTATGTTCTAACTAATAGAAGGAGGGTCCTTCAGGAAGGCAGGAGGGGCAATATTGTTTTCATCCCGCCGTGGAACCGTGGACCACCCTTGTCATGGTCCTTGAGGGTGCATGGGAGTTCTACATGTGTTTTTTGGACTTGGAGAAGGCGTTTGACCATCTACCCCAGAGTGTCCTGTTGGGGGTGTTCCAGGAGTATGGGGTATGATGCCATCGTATTGGCTGTTTCAATCCCGGTATGACCAGTCTCAGAGTTTGAATCGCATTGCCAGCAGTAAATCGGAATCATTCCCAGTGAGAGTTGGTCTCTGCCAAGGTTGCATTTTGTCACCTATTCTGTTCATAACCTTTATGGACAGAATTTCTTGCCGCAGGCAAGGTGTTGAGGGTATTCAGTGTGGTCGTCTCAGTATTACATCTATGCTTTTTACAGATGATTTTGGCTTCTTCAAACTATGTTCTTCAGCTCCCACTGTGGCGGTTTGTAGTGGGAAGCGCTTGTGATGAAAATCAGCACCTCCAAATCTGAGTCCATGGTCCTCAGTTGGAAAAGGGTGGAGTGCCCACTCCAGGTCGGGGATGAGCTTCTCACCCAAGTAGAGGAGTTCAACTTGTTCACGAGAGAGGATAAGAGTGTGAGTTGCACAAGCGGAACAGCGCAGAGTATGCTGTGATTTAGACTCTGTGTTGGTCTGTTGTGCTGAAAAAGGAGTGGAAAGACCAGAGCTTTTGATTTACCGCTCAATCTACGTTTCTACCTCACCTATGGTCAAGAGCTGTGGGTTGTGACCAAAAGAACAAGATCCGGTGTCTTCCAGTGAGGTTTTCTGGGGGTGTCCCACTCGACGGAGGCCTTGAGGGTGACCCACTGGCAACATTATGTCTCCTGGCTGGCTTGGGAACGCCACTCCAAATTTACTGACTGTACCTGAATGCTGCAACAGACATTCCTTTCACCATCAGCTTGGCTCTCTTCATGCAGACAAGGGTTCAATTAACACCGACTTAAAATAAATATAGAATAAATACAAAATAACATACAGTCTCAACCAAGGGTCGGCAACCCACGGCTTTGCATTGCTTGGGAAAATACATTCTAATTGTCCGAAGTGTATGTTGTCTCAAAAACGTGTATCACTTCTGTTATGGTCTTTGACTGTACTCTTGGTGGCAGTGTTGCTATAAAAATACTGTTGAGATGAAAAAGGAAGGAGAGCACTTCTGTAATGGCGACTGTAGTGCGTTAAACGAATTACTGTTGTGTTCTTAATCGCCTTTTGAGAAAATACAGTTTTTGGCTACACTCTGGCCTCATTTTGCCTCCCAACACCTCACCTTCTTTCTTCAGATCTTGTGCAGTTTCGGTCATCAGCATTCGCCTTACTCAGAGACATTTGTGAGCACTTGACATGTCAGCAGTCACATCCGCATGCATGGCAAGCCCAGTGACACCAAAACCGCACAGTATCTCAGCAAAGTATTAAAATTTATGTTTGTTCATTTGTTTAATTGTAGGTATAAATTGTAAGATTATTGTGATCTCGAAAGATTAATAAAATAAAATTATTTATATATTGTATTATTTTTTTCTCACTCAAAATATGTGTCACACTCTTCTACAGCCTGGAAAAGCACCGTACACTTATCAAGACTTTCAACCCCAGGTTGGCCAAAGATCAAGAAATCTAAGAAAAGAAAATTATCTGAAAAAAATAGAATATTTAATGATGCCTGCGTGGATTCATTTGCATTTAGCTCTGACAAGAGCAGGTTATCAGTCTGCGTAATTTGTGGTGAAAAACTGGCCAACAATAAAAGGTCAAATGTTGAAAGACATTTTCAAAATAAACAGGCTTTGCTGAAAAATATCCGGAGTGAGAAGGGAGGAAAACAATCACTTTCGGAACTGATGCGGAAGGCTCATCTGAGGAAAAGTCAAGGTTGCTGACCCCTGGTCTAAAGAAATGTTTGACTGTGTGTCTGCTTTGTGCTGCGACATTGTGTGACGTAGTCGTACTGTACGTTCTCGTGCCGATTGGCTGTCGCTGACGTAAAGCTGCTGAAGTAAAAAAAAAAAAGAAGGATCTGACAGTGGCCTGGCTGCTGGCAAATGACGATTGATGGTAAAATTTACTGTTCGCCAATCTCTGCAAATAGATTCTGTAATAGTTCAAAGAATACCTTTTTGAGTTTATCTTTTTTACTGACTGTCTTCATTCAACAATGGACTGTTTTATGACCACCATTCTATTGTCCCAGGAAGATTGTGTTGTCTGACTGATGATGCATTAATTTGGTCATGAGGGTTCAGATACGGATTTTAAATACATTTCTTAGGTGATTTTATGCGTTTAGGATCTCTTCTGTTACGGTAGAAGAAGAAAACAAACAAACAGCCCAACGTTTATATAGTTATTCTTTGCTGAAAGTTGACCTATATTTATTTCTTTTATTTTTATTTCATGTTAATGTGGATACGATGTAATGCAGTAATGTACTTCTAACAATTTTGAAGGCAAATGATTATCGCGGCGGAGAGTTTTTCTTTTCTTTGTGGAAAATTATGAAAGAGCTCTGCCTTAAGGGTTGCCACAGGTGTTTGCGCATTGGTGTCACTGCTTTTACCAATGACTATGTTTCCGTCCACAGGAGAGGATATTTGAGATTCCACCTCCGTTGGTGTAATTGGAGTTCCTTGTGGCATACCAGATGAGGATAAATTGGTTAATCAGGTTGCTGCACAGTGGCGATCCATTTTTATAAACGTGATGACGGGAACTGCGACCTCCACTACAGTGTCCAGAAGCTTGCAAATTATACTGAGGAAGCAAAACAATTGACAGTCACCTCTCTGATGGTGTTCCGGGACCGCATTGCGGTCAATGTGCTCTTGGCTGAGGCCAATCGAGCGTGTGCGGTGTGTGGTGAACAGTGCGGTTCAACCACACCCTGAGGGCCCCGCACACTGAACCGGATCATTCCGGCGTGACCACGCCCTTGTCGTCAGAGATAAGGAGTAAGACCTTTGTCACGTAAGGTACTGGTGTGTTATGTCTTAATCTCTCAAATTCTTTTTTCTCAGCTATCTTGACATTGTGTGGATGTTGCTGCAGTCCCTGTATAAAAAGCTCTCCTTATCCAATTTATCACTACGGTTATGGCGCCCACGGCATCTAAAGTGAATGGAATGTACCCTCTGCTGTTACTTTTGGATGGCAGTGATTCTGATGTGGAAAACAACTCGGGCTATGGTGACTTGTTTTCATTTAAATATCAGGATGTCGTGGACGATGTTTACCATCTATTCCTGGGGTTTTTTTCAGATTCATATTTGATCTGGTGAAAACCTCTTTCTTTTCAGCCCCTGGGTGTACCTATGTTTGCATATACATCGTGACTCCACTGAATAAAGTCCGACAGGACTTCCAGGCCTCTGGTTTAATCACCTCCAACCACAAACATAGTCAACTTCTAATCAGTCATTAGTTAAAAAAATGAATTGTCTGAGACGTAGTTATGTAACCATACAGATACCAATCTATGATTGTATGAATTTTCCATGAAAGGGACGTCAAGTCAAAAATATTCTTGACAATAGTATGTTTTCTATCTGTGCCCCCAGTAGGCTAAACACGCTATTCTGAATAATATTGCTATTATTCAATATGAATCAAGCAGCAAAATCAATCAATTTTTATCCATTTCACTGGTGGCCATTTTGCCGGTTGCTCTCAACTGAAAAAGGGTGAGCCCTTTGGCACTATGATGCTTGCAAACACTATGATGCTTGCAAACATCACATCTTGCAAACATCACATCTCCAAACCCAGAAAACAGGTGAACCATGATAGATCGTTACCTGAACCCTCAGGTACTGTGATGCCATTTTCAATTGACAGTAAGTAGCAAAATGGTGGCCCCCTGAGAGGGATAAAAATGGGGGATTTTGCTGCTAATTCATATTCCACAAAGGAAATATTTATCAGAATGTCGTGTTTAGACTAGTGGGGGTGTATAGAACATATTGGATTGAAAATTTTCGACTCGACATCTCCTGTGCTTGGTGTTTGCGCCTTCTTGTTAGCATGCATGTACCAGCACTGGTTTTGATTGGGAGGAATGCCGGCGCCGTTTGACTGTCGGTGCTGGACTGTCGGTGCTTGTGTTTTTTGCGCCTGTAATGGGCAGCATTTTTCACAGCTCCGTATTGTTCAGCGGAAATGTCGATGCTGTTGGACAGTCTGCGACTGGATGGATGGATGGCTTGTGGAGCCGTCGATGAGAAGAAAGGAGCGTCAGCGCAGAGCGCAGATGTGTATGTGGAACTGGAAGTCGCCGCTTGGAATTGAAGCGGATTTACATGGGACACGAGATGTGAGGCAATCTCTGTTTTCGTCAATGGACGCTACAGCTTCTTGTTTGCTTTCAAACTTAGCTTGTAGCAGACGTGTGCACATTTTCAGCATGACATCTTTGATCCACTAGTGAAAGGACACTTTGAACTGCTTCAAACTACAAAGTGTATGCAGAAAAAGTGGTTAAGATTGTATGACCGTCTGCGTCTTATGTGTTGTGTGGTATTATTTTGTCATTTTATGTTAACTGTTCTGTTGGTGGTGGCACGGGTATCCGCAGCGGCTCCTCTCTCTCTCCTGTGGTTGAGAGGAAAGAAATTTCATCTGTCATGTACTGTATGTTGCACATAGAGCACATTTACAATAAAGTTTACTTGACTTGACTTTCACATACTCTGTGCGCAAATGTTAGTGTTTGGGGAACTTACTTTCAGTTGGCTCTTAATTGGTTCTTGTTGGAGGCGGGGGAGGGAGAGGTTGTATTGGACACGGCGGGATCCTTTCTCCGTCCTCTGCTCCCCGCAGGTTCTCCGCGTGTTCGTTTGAATTCGGGCTGAGGTGAGGTGTGAAATCAGAGGCTGGAAATGGAGAAGATCTTGCAAGAAGCTTTATCTGAACGTTGAGAGCACAAGTGTGACACAAGCAATCGTGGTCAAGGCACAAATGCGCAAAGGCAACATCTCTGTACAAGTCATATACAGGTATATCCTAAGCGGGGCGTAACTCCTAATGGTTATCACCCTTTCGGTTTCTGGATGGACCGCTCTAATGTTCTTGGCCTTTTATCATTTCTTAATGGAATCATGAAATACTATTTTCGAAAGACATAAAACATAATGGCAGTGCTTTTGATGTTGCAACATTTTAGCTTTTCTTAGAAGCCGTCTTAACGCTGGCTTCCACGAAAATCATAATTGTTCGCAGGGCCTCTACTTTTGGTTGAAACACAGCTGCAAGCGCGAAACCGCAAGCTAGCCAAGAGATGCACTTAAAGCGTTGTCTGGTCTATTTCTGCAAAGGGTGTTAACATTATTTTTCGATGCTACGACAGTTCAAGTCAAGGTCACGTCATAAGGTTCAAGTGGCGGTCACATTTCAAGGTTCAGAGTAAGGTCACACTATAGTCAAAGTCTGTTTGTCTGCAATAAGTAGTTTAAGCTAAACATGCAAATAGATAAATGATGGCTTCATTCTCTATTTTTTTTTTAAGTTGACTGTGGTCTTCAGCATGGAGCAGTTGCTGCATCACCTACAGCAGGTTTTAGAGACCCATGAGATCAGCTGGAAACATGTACTTTGCTTCCTATCCACTCTGCTGGTGTACAACCCTTCTGCGCAACCCAGTTTGAGAGGTAACATTTTCAATGGCGCCATTACAGTCTTGAGCAAGATGATGATGTCTCTGACTGGTTGGCCACCCCTGTCCTACATTTTACTGACATCTGATCGTTCTGTTGGGGCTACGCTCAAGGAAATGCCAAAATAAATTCTGTAGGGGTGCTATAGAATTTATTTTGTGATTTCCTCGCTTGATTTTCTGTTTTGATGCATTATTTTCAAGTTTCGTTGTTTCATTGAAGTAATGGTTAATTTACGTTTTTAGGAGGCGGCCATGAACGCCTCTTGAGTCGAACGGAAGGAGCATAGCTCCATCTAGTGGATGCATTGTAGATTGCGTTTTATAATCCAGTGCGTCCAATATATGAAAAAAAAATACAAAATAGGCCATTCATTGAAGGTGCGCCTCATAATCCAGTGCGACTTTTAGTGCGGAAAATACGGTACTCTAACCATTTGCAGCAGTTCTCCACAAGTAACAATGCTTTCATTATTGACACATAAATCGATACTGTAAGTTTGTATTTTTTTTTTGTATTGATTGACATTTGTTGACAAGTTTATTCAATGGGCATGTCATTCAAAACTCAGCAAACCCTAATTTTTACAAGTAATGCATTGGTGAACATTCCTAATGCAAGGAATTGACCTGGATGACACTGTTTTACACACAACCTTAAGTCAGTTTGTTTAAAAATATAAAAATTTAAATAAAAACATAGAACAACATCAATATGACACTGAGTTAAACAAATACACATATGTTCAGGATTAATGTTCTTAAAACATCATTAATTAAATGCATTGCGCCACACATGTTATGTTTTGCATTCTAAATTTTATCATTAATCGGCCAATTAATCAGTAACATTTTTTTATTTCTGCATCGATATCAGCCTGCAAAAATCCCTATCGGTCCAACCCTTTAAAAGTGTCATCTAAACAGAGGAAAGTGATGAGTAAGAAACTAGTACCGTATTGGCCCGAATATAAGACGGCCCTGATTATAAGACAACCTCCTCTTTTTCAAGACTCAAGTTTGAAAAAAGACTTTTTGAACACCAAATTAATTTTTATACAGAAAATAATTACAGTACATCTGAAACAAATGATTATAACAATATATTTGAGAGAAAAAGCAGATTATTTTGCCTCATTTAAATCTAAAGTGCAATCACATTCGTAAATGAATGGCTTCTGGTTTTTGAAATGTAAATTACATCATAACTTCTCCTCAGCTGCTGGTTAACGTGGCTGATCTTCAACCCACTTTTCTCCAGATTGTCACTACGTTTCTCCATTTTCTGTTATCTCTTCTATTATTTTCTTCTCTTTTCCTTCTTACCGCTATTTTTTATTTTTCTTCTTCGTGCTACCGCTATTTTTATTTTTATTCTTCAGGGCAGGGGTTCATGTTGGCCTGGGGAGTCAAGTTCAGCATTCGCTTCATTGATATCTGGCGCCATCTAGCGTCGTGAATGGGTGTAATGTCTAGACCCCGAATATAAGACGACCCCACTTTTTCAGTCTTATTTCAATGCAAAAAAACACCGTCTTATACTCGGGCCAATACGGTAATTTGGTTTAAACCAATGACTATCGTTCAATTGAGAGAGGAGGGGAAGCATAGCTCTGCACTGGTCCAGAGACCACGCCCCACTCCTTGGGCTTCGTTCAACTATTCTTGTCACCACAGATCGCATGTCACACAACCCACCTGTCTAATCGATCAATATGTGTGATATAGGTGGTCAAAATTGTTTTGAATTTCTGATTCATTTTACTTTGTACATTAAAGTGGGTGTGATGCATTGAAAACATGTAGTTTTGTTCATGATCTATTTATATATTGACAGTGATCCCTCGCTATTTCACGGTTCGTTTATCGCGGCTTCAGTGCATCGTGGATTTTTTCAAACATTCATAATTTTTTTTTTTTTTTTAAGTCCGCAAAAAGTCCGCAAAACAGAGATGAAAGTTCTCCGGATTTTCCCGGAATTCCGGATTTTCAAATTTTAATGAAAATTTCTCTGGAGAATTGAGGAAAAAATTGCCTAAAATTAATCCGGATATTAGTTGACAACATTGAACGAGCCCGCGTTTGAGTTCGTTGTTTTGCTTTCACGAGTGTAGCCATGTTGAGGCACCAACACTAGTAACAGTAAAGAGATTTTCGTCTCTTTTCGTCTCACACTTGCTAAACCCCAGTGGAACGAATAAAAGACGCCGTAGACAAGACAGTTGTCGTAAAAAATATATTTGGACAAAAAGGGAAACACACGGAATGGCAGAAAAATGTGTCCGTCCGACTTCAAGTGTCATCTCGGCTAGCTTAGCTTAGCTGTTGTCGTGTGTGACGGACTAGCTAGAGTGGCGTTGCCACAACAGTAATACCCTCACCTCCCATTCTCATGGCCTCGCCATATCTCGGAGATTTCGAAATTTCGGCGAGAACGGAAGCCACAAAGGGTGCACGTGAGCCCGATCACTTAACTTGATTTGCAGGCCCGAGCCTGAAGCAAACCCGAGATTTCATATTTTATTTGTGAGGACTCGGGAGGAGGAGGGATGATTTCTGATAACAAAGCCTGTCTTTTGGAACGAAATCTAAGTTAAACAAGACTGGATAAACATTTACATCTTTTATATTTCTGTTTCTGAAGAGGTTACATTAACGGACAATTTTCCATCATTGACGAATTTTTCGTGGACGGGGAAAATTTAAGGCCGTCCGTCATTTTGACGGGTTGAAAATTGGGCCATTCACCACAGCAGCAGTACGTTTTTAAGAATCGAGCGCGGCACTTGGAGAGAGAAGCAGCGAGACAAAAAAGAACAATGACGGCTGGATCATAAAGATATGAAGGAGTTCTTTGAATTGTCACTGCGAGAGTTGAGTACAGTACGTGTTGTGATGACGCCACTTCTGTTTTTTTGCGAACCACGGTCTCTCGTGGCCAAAACTATTCACGGCCTCAAAAAAAAAAAAAAAGTCAGCAAGAGAGAAACAGACAAAAAAAAAGTCAGCGAGAGCGAAGCCAGACCCGAACCCGAAGCAATGATTGACCGAGATTCGGGTCAGGCTCGGGCAGCCCGATCTTACCATTAATATCTACAATGACAGATCCAACATTTTCTCCAAAGCACATGTTCAGAAGCAGTGAGTGATGTTGTTGCCAGCATCCAAGTGTGTCAGTGTTGTGCAGTCCATGCTTCGTCAAGCAGACAACGTGGTGTCCTCTGCTGCTGGCTTAACCCTTGTGTTCCAATTTCGACAATTTTTTGTAGATTTTTGCATGTTGTCATCTTTAAATCAAAGACAAGGCATAAAAATTGTGTGATATGAAATATTCTAATTCATGTTTTTTATATATATATGTTTTGGTCATAGCACAGTACCGCTTTTATTGTCCATAGAGGGCAAAAATACAAAGAAAAAAATAAGAACTATATGTGTATGTATAGCACTGATGCCACTGAACATGTCGAGTGGTTGAAAGTGAAATAAATATTCAGGAATAATACTTTTACAATTTTTGTAAAATTGTATGTTGCGTTATATCAACTTATTTAGATCGACTGCAGCACATGGGTTTTATATATATATATATACACACACACACACACACACATACATATATAATTTTTTTTTCCCGGAATTTTCAGGAAAGTCCACTTTCATCTCTGGCAAAAGGTCCGCGTGAAGCAGCGAAAGTCAGCAAAACAACAGCGAGTCAGACAGAGCAACATATACAGTACTGTACTACATGTATATGTTTACTGTATTTTGTTCTTCATAAACTAACCTAACTTATGCATGTTTGAATCTATTACAGGGGTGCCCATTACGTCTATCCTGATTGACCGGTAGATCGAGGACTCGTCCCAATTAGATCCGAAAGGTGTAGAGGAGAAAAAAAAAAAAAAATTGTGTGTTGTACGTGTAATATATTTTTTGTGTTTATGTACACTGCACCCTAATCATCCTATCAGTCTCATTTTCCCCCCAAAAATATTTAAAAAATAAAATAAAATAAAGCAGGTAAATCTTTAACTTATGGTGGCACATGACCTACGTCGGCGGAAGTTGTTTGCGCTCAGCAATCTGCAATTGCAGCTTGTGATCAGAGCTGTTGCGCTATATCTTTGATCGTCATTATTCTCATTCAGAGTTTGCTTCGTGTACAATTCACCAAGGGCACGGGCAAAGAATAGGAATCTAGAGGGCTGAGGGAAGCACTTTCAAACGGTATGTGTGAGCTATGCTAGTCAACAGGCTGCAAAAGTGCATTGCTTGCTTCCGTGTTTGGCTTCTCATCATGGCGCACGCGTGCGTGCGTGCGTGCGTGCGTGCGTGCGTGTCTGTGTGTGCGTGCGCGTGCGCGTGCACGGTAAGGGGCGATCCCGGGAGTTTGTTTGAACGAAAAGTCGATCTTCGGTCCAAAAAGTATGGGCACCCCTGATCTATTAGTATACAGCATTAAGTCATGTTAATTATTCAAAATTTACTTCACATGCATGTACAGTGAAACTACTCTACAACGAAATCATGTTTGCAGCGAGAAATTTTTCACAACGGGGTTTTTCACTGCAGCAAATTTTATCTCAGATGTAAACACACACACACACACACACACACACACACACACACGCACACACACACACACACACACACACACAAACATATATGTGT
>NW_017805076.1:1430125-1430833 GCF_001891065.2 Hippocampus comes | reverse complement strand
GTATGAGCACACACTTATTTGACACTTCATATAGTCAGTGTAGAAAGAAAAAAAAGGGAAAGAAATTGCGAAATTTACGATCAGCATTCACTTTCACTTACCGTATTTTCTCGACTATAAGGCGCCATTAAAAGTCTTAAATTTTCTCCAAAATGGACACGACGCTTTATAATGCGGAGCGTCTAGTGTATGCGCCGAGTTCCAAAGCCTGACTGAGAGCACCTCTGGCCGACACGTTTTTTATACAGAGAAAAGGCGGGCGTGAGTGACGACAGGCATGCGGAAGTTCGCCAATGAGTGAAGGGTGGGCGTGTAAGAGGACGCTAAAGGCACGTCCCTAGCAGGTACCAGTCGCCAAAGAGTGAAGAGTGGGCGTGTAAGAGGACGCTAAAGGCACGCCCCTAGGAGGTACCAGTCGCGTGAGTACATAGTAAAATGGATAAATAAAGTACAACCGAACTCAGTTTTGCTTCCGTTGCCTTTTTAAAAACGTGTTTTTAGCGTGTGTCCGTATGTCTTAGCTGCTACCGTATGCTTTAAGCTAACATACCTGGTATGTTTTAGCGTGAATGCATGCTCCCGAATGCTTCAAGCTAACGTGTTTTTAGCGTGCATGCATGCCGTGTGTTTAAGTTGGCGTATGTTTTTCCATGCCTGGCTGCCCCCAATAATACAGTGCGTTTTGTGTATGTGTCAAATACAGAAATA
>NW_017805076.1:1404881-1429976 GCF_001891065.2 Hippocampus comes | reverse complement strand
CCTCCCCTCGATCGCCACCCAAGACAGCATTGCTCAGCTGATGTCATGCAATGAACTTTTACAGCCAGCCACGGGACACTTTGTAGTCCTCGATGGCCATAGTTAGCGCGATGGAACTCGCCTTCTCTCTAATTAGCGCTCCAGTTAGCGTAAGGTTTTTAGCATGATAACAAGTAAAGCATTCCAGGAAACGTTCGTTTATTTGACTGTCCGTTGAGCCACAAGCAATTTACTCTGAGCAGCTAATCGGATGCATTCCACTCTATCTTCCACGGATCTAGCTACAGTATCGACACACATAGATAGTGAGGTCCCTCTTGGCCAATTGGAGGCCAGGATGATGCTCGGTAAGCCAATGGCAGAGCAGCTATGAGTATGTTGCGTTCAGGAAACATCGTTCACTCTGTAAACCAGTGTGGTGGTTGCTGTTGCCGTTTCCGAACGAAACAGTAGAGGTTGCTGTTGGATTAGACTTCGTTGTAGTGAATGTCTTCGCGAGGAAAGAGCAGAGAAAAAGATTTCCTATAACACAACAGGTTTTTTTTTTCGTTGTATGGGGGCAGGAGAGTGGGAATGGTGTTAATGCATGAAGATTTCGTTGTTGAGGAGTTTCACTGTATACCATTAAATTTGGCCTTATAAATATTATGTACATGTACCTATATGGAGGGTGGGGTCGCTACTTCGCGGATTTTCGTTTATCGCGGGTGGTTTTGGTCCCCATTAACCGCGATAAACGAGGGATTACTGTACTGCCTTCCCCCCGATCGGATGTGAACTGCATAAAAAAAAAAAAAAAAAAAAATCAACCAAAAAAACCAAGAGCCGGGTTTAATTTTTACATTTTTTTATGCCTGTTAATTTTCAGAAAGTTATTCTTTCTTTAACAGAAAAGTACCAACAATTTATGATGTATGCTTGTGCACATAATATCAACATTGAACTTGTCATTTAGTGTATTTTCAATTTTTGTCATGAGTTTAAAAGTAATTGTATTTTTGGTCAATGTACTTTGGTCATTTGTCTTTGTTTGGTCATGTGTCTGATGTTTCCACCATTGCCTTTCAGCACTTCTATCCAGATTGCTGACTTCTGCATTTGATGGTTATGACTTGGAGAGCATGATAACAGCATTTTTGTTGGCGCGGCAGGGGGCACTGCAAGGACCTGCCATCTTCCCTTCCTACAGCGACTGGTTCAAGGTTCAGTATTTTTCCTGGGTTCTGTATAATATGAATCATCATTGTTGTCATAACCTTGTGACTTCCATGGAAGAGATGTCAACAAGCCCTGTCAATAAATATTATCACATCATATCCTGTATTTCAGAGGTCACAAGCCTGGTGCCTGTGGGCACCAGGCAGCCCCCGATGACCATATGAATTGCCCACAGGCTTTGATCACCAGTGAAGGGACATTGTGATTTCCTGTTCCCCTTGTAGAACTGATCAATATAAGCTCTTGCAGGCATTAATACAATTAAAGTGTTGTTGTGAAATTATTGTTGGGAATTATTGTGAAAAATAATGAACATGATCAGTTCTTCACATAGATGAATTACATTAATTATTAATAGGCCATCATTAAAGGTACCGTATTTTCCGCACTAAAAGGCACACCTAAAAGCCTTCCATTTTCTAAAAAGCTCACAGCGCACCTTAAAATCCGATGCGCCTTGTGTATGGTCATTACGGTAATATTTCAACCCCAAAATGACTCTTTGCTCGAGACATGCTGACAACACAGAGTTCAAACTTAAGGCCATCGGTTTCGCAGTTGAACACGGAAATAGAGCAGCGGCAAGAGAGTTCAACGCTAACGAGTCAATGTTATCACTTGTTGTTGGTTAAGTGAACTGTGACACCGCTTTATTAAATACGTTTTACTGACATCTGATCGTTCTGTTGATATTTCCTTGAGCGTAGCTCCATCTAGTGGATGCATTGTAGATTGCGTCTTATAATGCGGTGTGCCCAATGTATGAAAAAAATTACAAAATAGGCCATTCATTGAAGGTGCACCTCATAATCCAGTGCGCCTTTTAGTGTGGAAAATACGGTAATTTGAGCAAATTTGTAATTCCAGAAACGGGTATCAAACTGGTAGTGCTTTACATTAATCTGTACCCCTGCTATATATTTCAGGTAGTTTTTGTACTTCAAAATGTACAGAGTAATAAGTCTCCTTCTTAGATCACAAGATATGATGATAGCATGCAGTACATTTCAGTGCTTAGGAAATTCTTTTTCATACTTGAATTTTTGTTGTTGTTGTTATAGGAGTCTTTTGGCATGGCCAGTGGCTTCCACGCTACCAGCAAGAAATCTCTGGTGTTTTTGCTCAAGTTTCTGTCTGACTTGGTTCCGTTTGAACCCTCACAGTACCTTAAGGTAATTTTCTGCACGTTGAGTGGTACATGAAGCCAAATTGTAATTCGAAAAACCTCTGCACATCAAATTGAGAAAAATATTACACTCTTTGCTAGACATTTTGTGGGTTTTCAAAAGACCAATCAGTTTACATTTGAGTTTGGTGTAAATGGTGCAAATTAAGAAAGTGTAACAATTAAATCAAGGACAAAACCCAAATCTCCATCTTTCCACCTGTAAGGTGCACATCATTCACCCTCCATATGTACCTGTGAAATACCGTAGCCTCTTGATGGAATATGTCTCCCTGGCCAAAACAAGACTTGCTGATCTCAAGGTAAAATATAAAAAAAAAGTGGCATTCAATAATTATAATATGTTCGCTTGTTTGCTAATCTCAAATATCTATGTTTCCAGGGATCAGTGGAGAACACGGGTCTGTATCAGGATATTTCAAGTGCTGGAGATGCACCATCCCAGGTACAGTGACATTGTGGCAGAACAAATGTGTTATTGGCAATGAGGTTGTAAGACAGACTTGATTAAAATTTGCTCATTTTTGTGGTGTTTTTTTTTTTTTTTTTTTTTTAATGTGGGCTGCAGTGCCAGGATGTAAAGGATGTGGAGAAAGCCTATTCTCTTTTTGAGAGTACAGGAAAAATCTCCGCCACTGTTATGGAGGCCAGGTACTCTTAATTAATTAATTTAGCTTCTCTCTTTTTTTTTTTTTTTTTCGCGTCCATGTATAATGTTTCTGTACTCTTTTATATATTAGGCAATGGTTAAACACATAATACAGCAACAAAAATAAACTCTTCAGGTAACAATCTTGTCCTCACAGTATTTTCCGTCGGACATATTTCCTCTCACGGTTCCTTCCTGCTCTGCTTAGACCAAGAGTGGTGAGTCTTGACTTTATTTGAATTTTTTTATGATCCCTTTTTATTGAACATTTGCATTTTACAATATTTCTGCAATTGTTTATACATTATATGGGAGCTGCGATCATGATCGTCTGATTTTCTTGGAAATGTGGCCGATCAATTACTGTAAGTGGCCAATTGTTCTTAACCAATATGTACTCTGACAGTTTACAGCAGTAACAAACAATTAACAATGGTGTCATGCATTTATACAAAGAAAGCTGTACAGTATTTTAGAGAAAGCGATACATTAACATTATGTTCCTTTTAATTTACATTAGTGTCAATAGTCCCAAATTGAATTTTTTCGATAAATAGCTTAACTTTCACAAGTAACGCTCAATGCACTGCAGAATGAAGCTGCTAATGACCTAGATGTAACAATTTTACACACACCCTAAAGTGAAGGTTAAAAAAAAAACAAAACACCCATATAGTGACATCAATGTGCGCATTAAATATGACACGCATTCAACTAGTATTAACAGAAGCACACATACATGACAAGGATGAACTTCCTCGTAACTATATCATTAAATGTATTGTGCTACGCAATGCGCTCTCGGAACTGAGTGGGTAGATATGACACATGCCTGTGATGTGTGCTTCCTGCGACATACTGGCAAAGTCTTGCGTCCTATGTTCAAAGATTTCTGTTGACAAAAAAGTCACCTTCATGAAAATCGTTTGAGGGTTGAAAAAGCTATGGCTTATTTTCAAAGCACATGCATTGCCCTTGACTTTGATGGGAGCGTCGCCACCATCAGTGGACAAGTAATTAGCATCTGGCTTTGTTGTGCTCCGCTCAGCACAGTTAGAAACCTTCAATCACCGCTAAGAGTTTTGCAATGGGTGGCAGTCATTGTCTGGCCTTGTAATTTGTGTTTAATCCATATAGGACATTTGCAAACAGCTGCTTTTACTTGGAGGAAATAATGATCCACATTTCCCCCTATTTTCCGAAATGTTACGGACCAGTGACTGGATCATAATCTGGTTCTGCATTTTCTGCATCTATTTAAAGCATGGGTGTCAAACGTACGGCCCGCGGGCCGGATCCGGCCCCCAAAGGACTTTAATCCGGCCCGCGAGATGATTATGTAAAGCAGTGGTGTCAAACATACGGTCCGCGGGCCGTTCCATCAGGCCCACAGGATAATTTAAAAGTGAAGAAAATGCATAAAAGACACAGAATAAATATTTTTAATAAGGTGCAATTCATTGAGTATCCGCTAGGGGACACTGTTTTGATCAGAGAAGAAGACAACAGCAGCCTCAGTCCATCACTGAGACAGACCCATGACAGCAGACGCTATCAATAGCACTCTCACATTTACACATTTAATAGCACGCTCCTTAGTTTGTAAGGTGTAGGCAGGGGTTCCATTTAGATTTTATATGCACGTGTAAATGGTTTAAAACTTCCTTTCTTTATAAATCTCGTTTAATCTTAAAGTGCATTACTCTATTTTTCAAAACCAATTACTTGTTAAAGTTTGTACAATCAGTGGGATCAGTTGCAATGCATATATGTGAATGATAAAAGTAAATTGCACATTTGTCAAAGGAAATGTAAGGTGCTTCATGAAATGTTTTATAAAAGATATGTTCATTTAATTTCAACATTTTCCTAATGTTCTTGTGCTTCTTTATACCAAAACAAAGGAAAGACATATTGTTTTGGTTATTTATAGCAAAGTATGGTATCATTTTAATGGTCCGGCCCACTTGACATCTACCCAGGCCGTATGTGGCCCACCATGTGAAATGAGTTTGACACCCCTGATTTAAAGCAATGTCCTGTTTTCAAATAATAAAAGGAAATAAGAAATGTAACAATTTTAAAAATTGGATTAATCAAGAATAAAAAAACTGATAAATTAATTATTTACTCGTAAAATAATACAAATAATTATATTATGTAGCTGTATAATCCATATTGATTTAGATGGCTAAAAATATAGCAGTAATATTGACTGCTGTTCATAAGATTGATTTATGAGCCAATACCTTTTACGTTCCTGTTTTCCTTTATTAGTTCCCGTGGCTATCAACCGCCACGGTTGACACATTATGGCTGACACCATAATGTAGATTAATCCTGGCGAAAACTGCTTACCGATCAATGACTCATTCTTTCAAGTCATCAAATAAGCATAATAACTGGGAAAAGTTACAACAATCTCTTAATTCTTCACATGCACAATTACAGAACAAATAAACTTTATCTAATAGCAATTGCTAAAGAATTAATGAACTGAAAAGATAAATAGATGATGTTTGGTAATTGAAGTAGTTTTTTATTACATGTTTATTACAAGTCTCAGGGGTGTCAAACTCCTTTATGTCGTGGGCCACATTTTCGTTACTGTTTCCGTGAAGGGTAGGGTGGTCCATTTTGGAAAAGTTTGTCGGATTCGTCGGGCCGGGTCGGAAATCTTGTCGATACTATGACACAAGGATGTGTGCAAAATTTTATTCCGATCGGATAATTTTATCCCGTCCCGCAGAGCGACCAAAGTTTCCCCTATGGAAAGAATCTTACGGGGCTGAATGGTAGTACGGTTTCTCCCGTACAGTAAGGATTTTGTTTTGCTCAGTTCGCACTTGCAATAATTCAAAGACGGAAGACAGGAACGCATGTATTGCAAAAAAGGCAACCGTGGTTATCCTTCAACACTGGTGAGATTGTTGGTCCATGTTAACTGGTCCATCTGTCTATCTGTCCATCTGTCTATAATGTCCATCAACACTAGTGACACTGTTAGACCGCAAAAAAAAACGAAATCCGCCGTGCGCGCCATCCCATGCCTACTTCGCGCACGGGTGCAACGCCCGGTGTCGCTCCACGACCTGCAGAAGGTGCTGTCGCTGTTCCTCGTCGCGCGGGATGGCGCCGCAGAACGCGCTGATGAGGGCGACGCCCCTCTCCGCAAAGTCTTTCACCACCCGTAGGTGGCGAGCGCGCCGACGCTCAGTTCGCACTTGCAATAATTCCAAGACGGAAGACAGGAACGCATGTATTGCAACAAAGGCAACCGTGGTTATCCTTCAACACTGGTGAGATTGTTGGTCCATGTTAACTGGTCCATCTGTCTATCTGTCCATCTGTCTATAATGTCCATCAACACTAGTGACACTGTTAGACCGCAAAAAAAACGAAATCCGCCGTGCGTGCCATCCCATGCCTACTTCGCGCACGGGTGCAACGCCCGGTGTCGCTCCACGACCTGCAGAAGGTGCTGTCGCTGTTCCTCGTCGCGCGTAATGGCGCCGCAGAACGCGCTGATGAGGGCGACGCCCCTCTCCGCAAAGTCGTTCACCACCCGTAGGTGACGAGCGCGCCGACGAGCCGTGGTGAGCTTCGGGCTGCCCAACAAGCCACACTTCGGTGGCTGAGCGTGAGCGTCTTGCAGTTGCAGCGGCCATGCTGAACGCAGGCACAGCCACGACTAACGCAATACGCAACGCTTCTCCTGGCCCAGCAGGAACTGCCGATCCTCGTGCTCTTTTTTTTTTTTTTTTTTTTCGATGTCGAAAAGCGTCCTCAGCTCAGCGTCCAGTAAGAATTCCGGCGATTCTCGACTTCAATTGAAAGATATTAGCTCGCCAGTAGGTGACCGTTGTGTGTTAGGCGTGCGTTTGAGTTTGTCTCCGGCTGCTGAGAGCAGCGATGGAATGGTTAGTTAGTCAGGAGGTGATCGTTCGGGCAACATTCAGCCCAGCCAGTGTCACGCATGGCAAAATACACGGTTAAAATACACATGTTCACCCTATTGAGACCAGTTGTTATGGTGGAAACTTTGGCCGCTTTGCGGGACGGGAAAATATCATCAGATCGGAATGAAATTTTGCACAGAACCTTGTACCATAGTATCGACAAGAATTCCGACCCGGCCCGACGAATCCGACAAACTTTTTTTTTTTGCCATGAAAATGTGGACCACCCTAGTGAAGGGCCTTTATGACTGAAACCATATAAAAAAGTCAATAACAATGGTTTATTCAACTATTGTTTAAGTTACTGTAATGAGGGGTTTGGTCACAAGAAAATGCTTACAATTTGTCTCTAATTCATAAATATGTGAAGCTTTTGACAAACATTTTATATCAGTGGTTCTTAACCTTGTTAGAGGTACCGAACCCAACCAGTTCATATGCACATTCACCGAACCCATGATTACGGGGAATTAAAAAAAAAAAAAAACTTTTTGCAAATTCAAAATGTAAAAAACGCATTTGTTAAAAACAGAAAAAAAAGTTAATCCAATTTCAAGACATAAGTATACGTTTTTTTCATTTTATGATGTACTATCATGACCGTCACACGTTGACTATTGAGCGAACTAAATTTCCCGCAGCACTGATTGGACATGCAATGTAATGTGATCATCTGCACCCAGTGATGGCCAAGCGGGCGTGTCACAACTATTTGACATGTTGAGTTGGGTATGTCTTAACCTCCAAGGAAGAGGCTCCGTCGAACCCCTGAGACCGATTCACCGACCCCCTTGGGTTCGATCGAACCCAGGTTAAGAACCACTGTTTAATATGTATACAATACAGTGATCCCTCGCTACTTCGCTGTTCACTTTTTGCGGTTTCAGTGCATCGCGGATTTTTCAAAAGCATTCATCAAAAAAACTAAATAAAAATAGCAAAAAAGCCGCAAAAGGTCCGCGAGAGGCAGCGAAAGTCAACAGCAGCGAGTCACATAGAGCAACATATCCAGTACTACATGTATATATTTACTGTATTTTGTTATTTATACACTAACCTAACCTGACATATACGTCTTATACATGTATATATACACTATATTAGTATATACAGAGATGAAAGTCCTCCGGATTTTCCCGGAATTCCGGGTTTTTCACATTTTTATGAAAATCTCTCCGGAGAATTGAGGAAAATTTGCCTAAAATTAATCCGGATATTAGTTGACAACATTGAACGAAGACGCGTTTGAGTTTGTTGTTTTGCTTTCACGAGCGTAGCCAAGTTGAGACACTAACACGAGTAACAGTAGAGATTTTCGTCTCTTTATCAACACATTTGCTAAACCCCAGTGGAACAAATAAAAGACACCGTGGACAAGACAGTTGTCGTAAAAAATATATTTGGACAAAAAGGGAAACACACAGATTGGCAGAAAAACGTGTCCGTCCGACTTCGAGTGTTGTCTCGGCTAGCTTAGCTTAGCTGTTGGTGTGTGTGACGTCGGGTGTGTGACGTCGTTGCGTTGGCGCTTATTGGTTGAAATCAAAAGACGCCCTTGCGTACATGTTCGCGCTGATGCACGCACAGTAGAGAGCAGCGGACTAGCTCGAGTGGCGTCGCCACAACAGTAATACCCTCGCCTCTCATTCTCATGGCCTCGCCATATCGCTGAGATTTCGAAATTTCGGCGAGAACGGAAGCCACAAAGGGTGCAGAGCCCGATCACTTAACTTGATTTGCAGGCCCGAGCCCGAAGCAAACCCGAGATTTCATATTTTATTTGTGAGGACTCGGGAAGAGGAGGGGTGATTTCTGATAACAAAGCCTGTCTTTTGGAACGAAATCTAAGTTAAACAAGACTGGATAAACATTTACATCTTTTATATTTCTGTTCCTGAAGAGGTTACATTAGCGTACAATTTCCATCATTGACGGATTTTTTTTAAGAGTGGACGGGGAAAATTTAAGGCTGTCCGTCATTTTGACGAGTTGAAAATTGAGCCATTCACCACAGCAGCAGTACGTCCTTAAGAATCGCGTGCGGCTCTTGAAGAGAGAGAAGCAGCGAGACCAAAAAGAACAATGACGGGTGGATCATAAAGATATGGAGTTTTTTGAATTGTCATTGCGAGAGTTTAGTACAGTACGTGTTGTGATGACGCCGCTTCTGTTTTTTGCGAACCACGGTCTCTCGTGGCCAAAACTATTCACGGCCTCAAAAAAAAAAAAAAATCAGCGAGAGAGAAGCCCGACCCGAAGCAATGATTGACATTTTTAGGTCCGAAATTCGGGTCGGGCCGGTACACTATAGGGTCTTACCTATAGTGTACATGCATGCATATATATATATATATATATACACACACACACATATATAATTTTTTATTTTTTCCGGAATTTTCAGGGAAGTCCACTTTCATCTCTGTATATAGCATTAAGGAATGTTAATTACTACATTTACTTCTACATGCATGTATACCATTAAATTTGGCCTTATAAATATATATACCGTATTTTCCATGCTAAAAGGCGCACTGGATTATGAAGCGCACTTTCAATCAATGGCCTATTTTGTAATTTTTTCAGATATTGCACGCACTGGACTATAAGGCGCAATCTACAATGCATCCACTAGATTGAGCTACAGGTACGTCTTTGTCCGTCTCCGTGCCTTCTCTTCTTCCGTTAGACTCGAGAGGTGTTCATGACCGCCTCCAAAAAACGTAAATTAACGATTACTTCAATGAAACTATGAAAATTGAAAATACAGTAATGCATCAAAACAGAAAATCACAAAATAAATTCTATAGCCCCCCCGACAGAATTTATTTTGGCATTTCCTTGAGCGTAGCTGCAACTGAACGATCAGATAACAGTAAATTGGAAGAGACTGGACTGTCTCAGAAGTGTTTGTTATTTATTACTTTCTTGTGTACTGTATTCACAAACGAGGAAATCACAAAAAAAAATCATGTTGTCGGGCTATTTGTGATTTTATTTATTTTGTGATTTCCTCGCTTGATTTTCTGTTTTGATGCATTATTTTCAATTTTCCTAGTTTCATTGAAGGAATCGCTAATTTCTGTTTTTCCGAGACGGTCATGAACGCCTCTCGAGTCGAACGGAAGAAGAGAAGGCACGGAGACGGACAAAGACGTACCTGTATTTGTTAAGAAAGTGAAAACCATTAATAAAGTGTGTGTTTTAAAAAAAACAACACCGAGCTCTCCTTTTTTCGGAGCTGCAACGAAAACTTAATTAATCAAGCAGCGACACAGTTCACTGAACCAATAGCAAGTTATAACATTGTAAGCATGTCTCTAGCAAGGAGCTATCTTGGGGTCGACATATTACCGTAATGACCATACACAAGGCGCACCGGATTTTAAGGCGCTCTGTGAGCTTTTAAGAAAATGAAAGACTTTTCGGCGCACCTTATAGTGCGGAAAATACGGTACTAATACACATGTACATGTACAGGGGGGTACCTACTTTGCAGATTTTCCTCTTTCACGGGAGGTCTCGGTCCCCATTAACCGCGACAAGTGAGGGATCACTGTAACACATTTTTCTCAAATAATAACACGCACAAACGACACAACAGCAACAAGAATATACTGTAAATGTTTCATAAATATAAATAAATAAACTACTCGTGGTTAAAGTAATATAACACTAAGTATTTGAATTTCCCTAAATAATACATTTGTTGATCATCTAAATTACATTAGAACAGGACTTTGAAAAAAAATCGTGTATGAAATTGCAATTCTAATTCGATGATGCAGTTCTAACAATCAACAGTATCAAACTTGTAAACGTGATGTACAGCACTTGATTTTGCTCTTTGCCAAAACTGGTCGAATAAGCTTTGGGCTTCATTAGATGTGTTGAAGGTAAATGTGTCTTCACCGTGTGTGATGCGCAGCCAGGCCGACAAAGCTCACTTGAAAATCGCTGACCGTGACTCTCTTTTTGGCGAGCGTTGTGCTGACATCTTGATAGATTCATAGAGTGGTGTCCTGGTACTTGACTTGATGGTTTTGAGCCTTGCGCAGTGGTGACTATTTCTGCTGGAACCTGGAGAAGCACACCAGGAACATGCGCGGAGTTTACCTATAACTAGATTTGAAAGTTAGGGTACGGTGAGTTCTCTATTACAATTCTATTTGAACTTACTATAACTGGTAAACAGGATATGGTGTATGTGAAGGCCACGCTTGCACTCCTGCAATCGGGTATTGAAGATGTTCCATTTGTTGGACGACTTGGTCGATCGGGTGCCATTGTCTTCCTACCCTGTGCAGAGATGGCCAAATGATTTCCACTTGAATGCCAAGTGGCACTGTTGCCGGAAGCTCCAGGTGTCATATTGATGCCTCCTTGCTTGGCGCCATGGAGGCATCGGGCTTTCCTGTCGGGAGACCACATCACTGTGCTGGAGCTGCGTGTAGTGCACCTGGGTCTTGTTCATTTTTTGCCATGACTGAGAAGTCGGCATGTGCTTGTGCTGTTGGAGAACACCTCGGCCATTTACCACATAAACTACCAGGGCAGCACGAGGTCTTCCTGGCTGTTGCAGGCCTCCCAGCGCCTTTTTAGATGGGATGCCCCTCGTCTGACCAGTCTGGGGGACCTATACTGATGCTTGACCCAGCTTGGAGACTCTCTCACCCATCAGGACGCGCTTCTGGGGGAGTGGCGCCTTCATCCAGTGGTGGTGCACACATTTTGGGGTTGTTTCTGGCCGAGCGGGTTTTAATCTCTTTGTCTCTCAGTACTCCATCCACTGTCCCCTTTGATTTTCCCTGAGGTAATCCACCAGCCTCAGGGCCAGAATGCGCTGGCGTACTCTTGGCAGTGTTGCCTTCTCTATGCCTTTCCGCCACTTTTTCTGATTTGACTGATACTTCAGGAGAGCCACATGCTACTGCTGGGGTTCCCATTTGGCCGGCGCTTTTTACAGATTTTATAGCATGGCTGTCGCTTCTGCCCATCCACTGGGCATGGTCTTCATCTCTTCAGAGGCCATGGGGTGTGTTGGGATTCCTTGTGACTATGCTGGTATTATTCATTCCATGCTGTTAAGCACTGCCTCCAGCAGGTAGCATGGATAAAATAGAGAGACATTAGGTCACTGCGGTTCTGTGAATCCTGAAGGACTGCCAGTGTGTCTTGGAGAATCCTCATGTTTGTGCGACAAGATTGTATGGGACCTGCCTCTTATACCCAAATTGGGTCACTAAGAGGTCACTAATGATGTTTGTTGGTCTGCATACTCGAACTGCGTGTGCGTAAAAGGACATTCACGCTGGATTGTGGATATTATTTATTAAATCTTTTTATGTGGTCCTTCACATGATTAAAAACAAACTTGATTTGTGATATGGTGGGAATGCATCCATGAAGTGACATGCATGTTTATCAAACATTAAATATGCCCACCATGGATGTCTCAGCCCCTTCAGCGGCCGAGGGCAGTGGGATGTGCCTTGAACACCTCAGCAGGAGGCATCTGGACCAGACGCCTGAAATATCTCTTCTGGCTGCTCTCAATGTAGAGGAGCTGTGGCTCCGTTCTGAACACCTCTCAGATGGCCTAGCTTCTCACCCAATCTCTCCGGAGGAGGCAAGACACCCAGGGTCTTGTTCTTTTGGTCGCTATCCACAGCTCTTCACCATAGGTGAGATTGGGAATGTAAAGTGAGAGCTTTGATTTTCGGCTCACTCTTTCATCACTACGACAGACCAGTACAGAGTATGTATTAGATACACACCGAGACATGTTGATCTCTTGCGCCTCTCTTCCCTCATTTGTGAATAAGACTCCAAGATACTTGAACTCCTGCACTTGGGGCATGATCTCATACCTAACTGAAAGAGGGCACGTCAACCGTTTCCAGCTGAGGACCATGTTCTCAGATTTGGAGGTGCTGGTTCTCATCCCAGCCAGTCTACATGCAGCTGTAATCTTCCCCAGCGAGAGTTGAAGGTCATGAAATTATTGAACTTTCAGAAACATATCGCTGGCAAAAAAAAAACAAAAAACAAAACATGCAATACTTTGGTCACCAAACCCGACCCCCTTCCCGCCTTGGCTGCAACTAGAATGTCTCTCCTTGAAGGTTCTGAACAGAACATAGGAAAGCCAGATTCCAATCCTCACTGAAACACGATTTGTACAAGGACCAATTGGACTGTATCAGGGAGCCCAGTACCCTATACTGTCGGAGGCGAGGCTGACGAGTGTGATCATAACAGTGATCACTCTATAGCTGGAAAATACCCTCCAGTACCCCATCCAAAAAAGAGATAACACAAGTTTTGCAATCCAGACACACTGTGTCTGTTATCCATGTCATGTTTCAGAGGTGGATCAACCAAGACAGCCCCAAAACATCCAGACCCTTAAGGAACTCTGTTTGAGAGGAAAAATGTTGGACAAGCTACAAGCGGGCTATATTTGATGCCCACCCTTGGAACTCTGCACCAAGACACTTTTTAACCACCTAAGCAACCTTAACTGTAGAAATAGGAGAGCCCACTTTGGAGTCCCCAGGCTCTGTTTCTTAATTGGAAGGCTTGTCCGTGGAAGCTCATAGGTTTTCCCAATGTCCACAGTCTGAAGTCAACAGTACCCCATCCCAGTTGATGCAAGCAATCACCATTCAGCCCCACCTCCATGCCTAGCACCGCAGGTGACCCTCGTCTGAGTGAAGGGAAATGTAGTATTTTTTTTTTTTTTTTTATTAAATTTTTCATCAAAGGGGTTTCTGAGCCATATGTTCTCTGGTACCTCATCTGGATCTCTTTTTCCATGGTGACCCTATCAGGGCTATAAATCACCTGACAAAATTATTTCCAAGATCACTGGGACACATAAGATCCTGTCCTATTATAAGGTGCCAGGTCAAGGAGGGGTATGGTTATGTTATTGTAGGATTTTATTCCAGTTCATGAAGGGGTCGAATAATTTTACATTGTATATCAGTTCTATAGAACTGTAGGATCAATGGTAATCATTTGACATAAGCAGTTGCCCATGGTATATTCGCTCATTATATTTATGTCATCCATTATAGTAATTGAACATACTCTGTATCTCAGAATGTCTCAGAATATGTCTCATATGTCTCAAAATGATGCAGATTTGCTTCTGACAATTTTAGCTACCTGTGAAAGCAGATGCTCAAATGAGCTTCATCGAGGCCCTGAAAAGGTGAGTACCTGGCTGCTATTGTTGTTTTAAATGCTAGTTGTGGTGCTTTGAGATTTTTATGGTGCCTTGTTGTTTTTATGATTCATTATTTATTCCCAAGTCCCCATGATTTTTATTATTGTATTACATTGTAAGCAATACACAATAAATCAGTGATTCTCAACTGGGGGATCAGGACCGAAAAGTGGTTCGTGGATTTATTTGGGGTGGGTCACAGACAGGTAGAAAATTACAGGGGGTCAGGCATCTGCACAGAGACCACTATGAAATGACAAGAGTCCAATTTACACGAAAACAAGAACAAGATAAAAAAGACTAAATACCAGTACAGTTAAACCTCGGTTTTCGAACATCTCTGTTCTCGACCAAATCGGTTTACGACCAAAAATTTCAAGGTTTTCATGCCTCGAATGACGACCGAATTTCAGTTCTCGAACAAACTGAGCGCACTTGAATGCATCACTTGACTTCTCTCGCCTTCCTTACACGAGGAAGTGACGCTTCCTCGGGTAGACGAGAAAGTGACGCCTCCTCGTTTAGCGTTCCATGGTGAACAGACGTGTTCAATAAAGATTTTTATTTTTTTTAAAAAGAGTGTGGTTTCGGTTTTCGAACAAATCAGTTTTCGAACAGCCTTCTGGAACGGATTATGGTCGAAAACCGAGGTATGACTGTACTTACAAAACGAGGAACAAAGAGAGCAAATCGACCACGAACGAGATCGAGAGGTCAACAAAACAACACCTTAGCAGTCCTTAAATACTTGATTTGACTGGGAACAAGGAACAGGTGCGCCTCCTGGAGAGAAATGCCCTTCACTCCAGCTGGAGCTGAAACAACAAAGACAGACATGACATTTATATCGTAGAATGTTGTATGTCCAGTCGCTGTTTAGAATTATTTGTATAATGGTTTGTAATATTCATATATAGTTATAGTTATTTATATCTGCATATTTAATAAATATTGTGTAATTGTAGTAATCATATTTTTTTAATGAGTACTGTACTAATATAGGAAAAGTAGGATCTTATTTAAGGAGTAAGACTAGATAAGTTTATACTCAACTCCGTATCGAGCATGTGAGAGTCTGCTTTGCCTTTGCCATATTTTTTATTTTTATTTTATTCCTTGATTGTCCTATCGATAATTTTTCATTTCCATTTTAATTTCAATATAAACTTATTGTTTGAAATAAAGACAATTTGTTTCATTCCAATTCCACGTCATTGCTTATTTTGTGAAAAACTGAAATTTTTTATATTTATCGGTAATGATCATCAAATGTTTGTCTTTATGTAGTGACTGATTTAAGATAAATGGTTGTATTTGAGAATCGACAACTACGATAAGTGAACTCTGATAATTATACATGTTATGTTGTAATCATGTGTTTAGAGCAGATAAGATTCCTGCCCCACAGTATTCGTCATACATGGAATCTTGTCAGAGACTAAGACAACAAGCAAGTAGGTTAATTTGCAGTACATGTGCACACACATGTCTACACAATAATGTGAAAATGTTTGTTATAATTTGACATAATGCTATGATTGCAGGGTGTTCCCTCCGTGAGGAGGATCATGATGACCCTCTACATGTCCTAAAACTTCAACTGCAGGAGCAAAGAAAGCTTGTCCCAGATGGAAATGATGGAGGTAGATTCACACATGAAGAATAAATGACTCTGTTTTGAATTCAAAATTAACAAGAGTGGGAGTGTGTGGCTCCTCCCACAATTTAATTGCCTGCGCACGCTTGAAGATGTTCAAGGAAGCGGTGTGCTTTCTGTCCTTCTCTAGTACATCGTCAATCTCCCAATGGGTTTTCAAGGAATGTACAGTTTATTGTGTACATTGTAATGTGCAATGTTGTTCACATCCATGCTCGCCTAGCAATGCCGTAAATGCGTATTTTTAGCTAATGTAAAGATCCTGTTGATTATCAAGCTCTTCTTTTTAACACCGAATAAATTCTTTTTGTAACGATTATGCAGGCCACTTTAAAGGACAGATTGACAATATCAGATAATATATTTTATCAAATTGCAACATGGTTTTAAATACAAATGTTTGTTTTTTTACCTGAAGAAATACTCAACGGTTTTACCCTGGTTAATGTGGGGGGTGCCTGACAGAGTTCTCTCTACTATGAGGCCCAACGCGTCTTCTCCACCCCATCCCAACATCACTTTTAAAACATTTCTGGACTGTTTTGGGTAGCGGTTTTAAACATTATAAATTGCTCTCTTCAGATGGGCAGCCTCTCTGCGGTAGGGCCACTTTTGAAAAAGAACCATTTAGATTTTATCACTCTTTGCAATATTTTAAGCAACATTTTAGGGGGGCTAGTTTTTGTTCAACTCAACAACTCAACGAATTTCACTGTTTGTGAACATTTCCAATCCGGTTTTCGGATAAAACACAGCACAGACTGCTCTTGTCAAGATTTTTAATGATTTTAATAGGTTTTTAATGATAATTTTGATTACAATAAACAAATGGGGTGGCCCGGTGGTCGAGTGGTTAGCACATCGACCTCACAGTGCAGAGGTTGTGGGTTCGATCCCGGCTCCGGCCTTCCTGTGTGGAGTTTGCATGTTCTCCCCGTGCCTATGTGGGTTTTCTCTGGGTACTCTGGTTTCCTCCCACATTTCAAAAACATGCTTGGAAGGTTGATTGAAAACTCGTAAGTTGTCCCTAGGTGTGATTGTCAGCACGAATGGTTGTTTGTCTATGTGTTCCTTGCGATTGGCAGGCAACCAGTCCAGGGTGTACTGCCTGGTGACAGAATATCCAGAATGTCCTTCAGAGGTAATGACAGGGTTTGACATCTCTGTGCTTGCATACAAAAAAAATAAAAACAAAATCAGCACTTCGACCTGACAGGTAATCATGCACCTCCACATTGTCTATGTTAGTTAACAATTTAAAGCATTAACCAAGAAGTTTTACATCCTGAACTTATATTTGCAAGAGGAACATTTTGGCAACTTTGATTGTCCAGAATATGAATGTCCTGGCCTGAAACAAAAAAAAATAAAAACAGGGATTTAATGGAGGTCAGCACATCTCCCTTAATTTGCTGCATTGACCTGATGAAAATGATGTCCGGTGGGTTTCTGGATCATGGCTGTGCCATCTGGCGTTCAGCCAGGCTTGTTTGTAGTTCATGAGTGAGTTTTGGGATTTACACATGGGTTTCAAATTTAATACACAGACATTCTAGCCTTTGAGATGCAAGGACTTAGGAAATCAGAGGTTGCTGCGTGATGCACAAGATGGGGCATGGGCTGTGCATCAATCACAATGCAATGTCAAACTGTAAAATGTTCAGTTTTAGAGTGTCTTTGCGGTGACATCAGAAGACGCAAAAAATAGCAGAGGGGCATAGCCTGGTGGAGTGTGTTCAGTGTGCTAACAGTAATCGACCAACCAGAGGGAAAGGCCTTCCATGTTACTTCCTGGTAGGGTTCTACACAAACACTTTCAAAGGAAAAGCTTGTACCAGGGGTACAATCGTCCTTGCACAGTGCCCCGCAGCAATCACCAAGATAACCAACTGCAGTGTACAAAGACCCTTAATATGCAGAAATCAGCCTTCTGTGAATGTGGTTATGAAGTATAAGAGGGATCAGTCAAGTTGGAAATTCCTGATATTTAACGTTGACCATGTTCCATCAGATATGTCGGCTCACTTGTCAAAGATCTCCAACACGCTGAGCTTCATTTTTCCTGGTCTTCCTGATGACCCTTTGGAAAAGAATATCATCCAACTGAAGACTGACATGCTTTCATTGCCAGAGCTCCACTTGCAAGTATGGGCTGAAATCCACTCTTTTTCACCGTTTGCAGTTTGCTCTTTGTGTGCATTTGTTATTCATATTACTGATTTGGAAGTCTTCTCTCCTTCTCATCCTCAGGTTGTCGATGTGGTTTTAAAAAACTTTTGCCAGTGCATTTTAGATACTTCAAAAGCACACCCTCCAAATAAGTAAGCACTCCTTTTTGAAAAATAAAAATAGATATTGCTTTACTTGTTTCAACACTAGACATAATGCACACCTATTTAGTGTTCACATTGTACGGCATTCACCACTATTGGACACCAGATAATCCCCAAGGACCGCATGAGTTAACCACAAGCGCATTCAACAAATAGGTCACAGGTGATGCTACATTGTCATATTCTAGAAATATTGTTAATGTACAGTAGTGATCATTTGAAAATGTAAATACTGTACTTGCGGAGATTAATAGAAATATTTAATGTTTCATATAGTGCTGTCAAGCGATTAAAAAAAGGTGATTAATTAATTGGGGGCTGTAATTAATTAATCTAATCTATATTTTATTCTCATCTAAAAATTACTGAGAAAACCCCTATTTTCATTTTAAATTCGTTACATTATTGAGGCAGATCAAAAGATAAAAGAAAAAGTGGCATTATAAAGTTTTATTGTTGTTCAGCAGACTTGGACGGATGCAGTCCTAGCCATTTACTTTATGCTGTATTTAAGACCAGTCAAAGTCCTACCTGCAACCTTTAGTTTCGACCACGAAGGGGAATGTCACTGTTTTGTTTGTTTTTGTAAATCTCCAAAGAATTACAAAATAACAATAAAATAGAACATCAGGTCCTTAAAAAGAGCTTAGGTTAACATATCAAAAACAGTGAGAACAATTTTCTGAGCAATACAAGTACCCAACAATGAACTTGCTTCAGATAATAAACAATAAATAAAACAGACCCTTAAATCGCAGTGCTGCTAGTTAGCACTTCAGAAATAACACTGTTCATCATGACAAACTAAAGGTGCTGAAATAAACATCAATCACTTCTAGTCGTCTCCAGAGGACACATCAACTATGCCTCGTACATGGGGTGTTTTCGAGTTTAGTTTGCCGAAGCGCTTTGCTATGTATGGCTCACTCGCTTGCTATATTGCTCACGCTTTCGGTGCTAACGTTAGCTGTGGCTGCACTCGAGACTGGGTGCTTTGCATTGATGTGGGAGGCTAAATTTGAGCTGCTTTGGTGGTAAGCAAACACCTTACAAATTAGGCACAACACTCTACCTTTATAAATTGTGTAATCAGGGTGTTTTTGGAATGTAAATTTTCCATTCATTGTGCCGAGAACTCTCACGTACTCCTCACCGCTGCTTTACTAAGCCTGCCCAATTCCAATGGGAGCCTATCAGCTTCGGCTAAACAAGCCCCAACTTAATGGCAGCCAATCAATGTCCGCTTCAGGCTGTGACTGACAGTTGTTTCCCCACCCTCAACAACTCGAGCACAGGAAGCCAACGCATAAAAAGGGCTATTAGAAAAAGGCAACCGACCAACAGAAACAATAAAGGCAGAGATTAAAATTTAGATTAACGTGATTAAAAAAAAAAAAAAAAAACATGCTAAATGTGATGTAATTAATTATTCGCAATTAAGACAATAATTTGACACCTCTAGTTTCATACTGATGCTGACTTGTTTCGTATCTGTATCTTGTTAAACTCATCAGCTTTCAGACGCTTTGGACCGGCAGCGGAGTTGTCTACAACTGCTTGTCACCTCCCCGCTTGGTGTTGTGTGAGGGCATGTTAAAAAAAAAAAAAGAGCATCACAGTTATTCAGCCTGTCCTTCACCCAACCTGACAGATGTTTGAGCACATACTTCCTGCCAGTTATCAACCCCCACAATGTTTTTTTTTTTTTCAACATGCTGTATTATGGTATACAGTATATCAGAATCTGATTTATTGGCCATGTATGCAAGAAACACACAAGCAATTTTCTTCTCAGTTACAACCCTTTCAGAGGAACATAGACAAGATAGCAATAACCAACATGGGGGAGACAGAACAAGAAGCCTGGCGCGTCACTATTAAGAACAGATAATACACACCACTTGGGAATTAAAATAATGACTCTGTGCTGTTCTCTAAATTGTAGCATCCAGGGAAGAGGCATGCAGTAGTGGCAGTAATGGCCCAAATATTCTCGCTAAAATAACTCAAACCTGTGCCATACAGCCACATATCAAACACAGCTGCGTATTTGTTATATAGTAAGGGAGAGCCAACACACAGCTCAGTCTTTACACATGTTTTCTGTGCTTATCTTCAAACATCAATAATGTATTTAGAAACACATCTCTGAATTCACTATACAGGATCTTTGATAATTATATGTCAGTAAAATATATTTGAGCACAAGAAGAAGATATTTTTGCCCTTCACCTTATTCAACAGACTACGCAAGAGGTAGCTCTCAGTAAAAAAAAAAAATGTTGGTGACCCCTGACATAATACATGGCATTAAACAAGTGTTGAAATTGTTAACTCTTTAAAATTCTGTGATGCAATCACTCTGTGTTTGTCTCATCAGACAGAATATGTGGGCTTCCAAGTTTGTGTGTGTATTAGTTTGTAACACACAGTTCCTCTCCTGCCTTCTACAAAGACTTTGGCATCTGCTCCATAACCAGGTATGCAGATGTCTGCTTGTATTTTCTTGAAAAAGCAAGACTCTGATTTTGGGGTCAAATCAAAGTGTTGGAAAGTGTTGCAGTTTTTATTCCATACCATTGCTTTGTTTATGTGTTCAGTTCAATTAATTGAAACTGGAGCAATTCAGATTATGATACTACACACAAGAGGTTGTAGCAGCGTACTCTTTATAAATGTATATGTACTATTTTAAATGTATTTTAAAAATGACCATAATAAATAGAATACATTGATATATTCTTTTCACCTTTTGAAAATACCTGGCAATGAGGAAACAAGGATTTTGCTGAGTGATAGTCTCACCAAATGGCTTTTATCGGCATTGCTTAGTGTAAAGCAAGTCTATTTCGGTTAGTTTTTGTTAGATTTTTCAAACAAACATTGACACACCATCCATCCATCCATTATCTGAGCCGCTTCTCCTCATGAGGGTCGCCGACGTGCTGGAGCCTATCCTAGCTGTCATCAGGCAGTAGACTGGGTCAACTCTGAACTGGTTGCCAGCCAATTGCACATAGACAAACCATTCATGCGCACAATCACTCTTAGGGACAATTTAGAGTTTTCAATCAACCTTCCATGCATTATTTTTGGGATGTGGGTGGAAACCGGAGTACCCAGAAAAATCCCACACAGGCACGCGGAGAGTATGCTTCCCCCACACAGGAAGGCCGGGGCCCTCTATCGAAACCCAGACCTCTGCACTGGGAGGTGGACGTGCTAACCAGTCCTCGGACGTGCAGCCCATATTTTAAACACACACACACACACACACACACACACACACACACACACACACACACACACACACACACACACACACACACACACGCTTTTGAGGCAATGAAACTGGTGATCCAGTGGTGATTACTATGCAGACAAATTGCAGTGATCATCACATCAAAGTTATACGATTTTTTTCAATTTAAGAGTAAAGTCAGAAACTCGTGTTGCCTATGTTATGTAATGCTGTGTAAACATGTGCATTCGATTCTAAGTATCACTTGTTTTATAAGATGTCTTGTTTCTAAAGGGGACCGTGCTGAGTGACGTGCACATCATTGGTCTAGCAGCTTTTCTGGTCCAGCTCCATGCCTCCATGTCCCAAAGTCCTGGAGTACAACTGATTTCGCAAAGGCAGCCCAACCCAGTATCTGTCTCAGAGGCTCTTAGCTCAGCACTCGTCTGCAACACAAACACCCGTATGCACTTCTGTGTCAGGTGAATTTTAAGTTTTTATGATATAAGGGTCGTAATTTCCGGACTATAAGCCAATACTTTTTTCCCCATGCTTTGAATCATGCTGAGTCTCATGCTGAAATTTAATAATGATGATGAAATCTTTTACCAGAATTGGCCTCTCAGTAAGCGTGAATGAAAGAGAGACTGTGAACGTGTGCATGAAGGAGTTTAGCGGCTGTTGATTTCTGACGCTGAAGAAGAGGGCTGTGGTGTGTTTTGTGCGCAGGAAGAGGAAGATAAATATAGTAATGAATTCCTTTTCTGGCAGGCTTCTCTGTAACTAGCTGTAGTCGACATTGGAAAAACCATTTATCAGCGTTTAAGGTAATCAATTTGATTTATTTCATTTAAACCCATCTATGTGACCTCTTTTCATTGCAAATATTCCATGTTATAACATGGAGACCCGGGGATAATGAAGCATCGCGGCCAATATACATACATATTTTTTTAATGGCTCAATGTAGCTGTTTCATCTTGAGCTGTTCTCCTTGTAGTCCGGAAATTCCAAAATATGGCCCCAAAATGTAATTACATATAATCTGCATGTCATTATGTGACATGTCCAATCTTTTAATCGCTCAGGTTTTGTGTGGCTGCCATGTGCTATGGGATCTGTAGAGGGGACTCATTGCCTCAACAGGATGACTTGACTCCCAACTGCCTTCATAAGAAGGTGTGTCTCCAGCGTCTTTTTTTTTTTTTTTTTTTTATTTCAGAGCAACTATACATGTAGATGTTATAGTTTTTGATGGAAAAACCCTCTTCGAGTCAACACAGCTTCTGGCTTGATGTCTTTCTTGTGTGAGAGGGGGACAAACATTGTCAACTTCAGAGGGCCCATTGAGGACAACTGGCGTCCCACGGGTGCCCTTGTTTTTCCTCTTCAGCAGTTACACCTACCTTGCAAACTCAGTTATGGTTGTCTTTCTTGATCCCTAGCCGGTTGCTGCTCCGGTGTCTCTGAAAGCAACTTCACTCTTTGTTGAAAGGCCTTTCCTTAAGCCCCTGTTCTATTTAGAAGCCTGATTGTGGTCATAGCGACAAACCATTTGCATGGGGAACATCTTGAGTACTGGTGATGGTATTTACAATAAATATAAAAAATCCAACGCTTATGCCAGCTTCTCATCACCCAGTAAATTCATGGGTATGCAAGAGTTTCTGGGAAGTTGACCACAGAATGAGTTCTGGCTTGAGTTGCGACTGGTTGACTAATAAAAGATATAAAATCAAGGCATATCGCACCAGTAATCAGCTGCTCTCATATAACCATCATTAGCGTACAAGGTATGTACACATTCATGATAGTTAAGCTGAAGTATTAAGATGACAGTACATTCAAATTTTCTTATCTTTGCAGCTTGTACCAGCACTCCTGACATGTTTGTAAATGATGCAACTTAAATTGAAGTGATACTGTGGCCTTTAAATTTATAGCTGTAAATATTTGGTGCATTTTAAAATGGAAACAGTACCTATACTTTATTTAATGTTGCACTAATACTGTCCTATGAAACTACCAATACAAAAAGAGATACTTGGAAACCAGTGGAGGCCGATGCCTTTCAAATGTAGGCCTTCACTCAGCTCAAAGTTTGTGTGTGAAATCATCTTCTGAATTAGCTTTCGATTTATGCCGTAAAGAGCAGTTAATTGATATTGTTGATTACTTTGAGGATGAGATAGTTGATAAAAAGTTAAATATACTGTCAATTCTGTTTGAAAACAGTGACTTGTGGAAGCAGGTGTGCTTAATGGTCATTCAAGTAGCAATCTGGTTGCCAGTTTTCAGCCTCGTTCAGAACTCACCTTTAAGCAGCAGAGGCGTTAGATTTGAGGGAGTTACAAATGCAACTTGAACTACAGAAGAGGACCAGAAAAAATAAACCTGGGTTGACATTAGAGTTTCACAGTTTGATGTCCAGAATCTTAATTTCTTTCCTTCTTTTGATGAGTCAGATCCTGATATTTCACTCTGTTTTGAGGTATTAATGACTCCAGGGCTTGGTCTGATGGAGGTAAAACTGTGTTTTTGCAGCGTGCCCTCACAGGAATAGCATGTGAAGCTTTTTCAGGACTGAGTGTAGCTGACATTAAGGTTTATGCTACAGTTAAGTCTTCAGTCTAGAGCTTGTGCCGGAGGCGTATCATTTTCCGTAGACGAAGAAATTTGATGGTCAGACATATTCAGAATATGTGCGTGATTTGACTTGTCCTCTCAATCGATGGTGTACAGCAGCGGTCCCCAAACTTTTTCCTGTGAGGGCCGCATAAGCTTTCGCTTCTGTGATGGGGGGCCGGGGTCATTCTTGAACAGAAAAAGGGTGACCGCAAGAGTACGGAAATGTAAAAATGGATTGTTTTCCAGAAACCCACACAAAATGAAGCCGCCTCTTGACAGATGAGACTGACAGACGTTTCTTTGCGCTGAAAGAAACAAAAACAAAAACGTCGTTTGTCCACTTTGGGTTAAATACCGTGCATTCTATTTTTCTCTTACCGAACCTTTTCGCCATGATCCCGTTCTCTGAGAGAGTGGCGGGTTTCGGATTTTTTTTCTGGCGTTGCCAGATAACGGCACAGAAAGATGCACCAAATGTCAGCTTATTGTATCTGTGTTGATGAAATAGTTACTAATTAATAGTTAATAATGAAAACGGTTCAGAACTAAGGAACATTTTATTGCAAAAGCCCAACTTTGTGATCAAATACAAATCCACATCGATGAAAAATAAATCAAAATACTCTGTGGTATTTTCAGGGGGCCGGACCAAATGCGGAGGCGGGCCGGATCCGGCTCGCGGGCCGTAGTTTGGGGACCACTGGTGTACAGCTTCTGAGGTTACCACATATGAAGCGTTGTGTGACTTAGTGATACTTGAACAGTTCAAAAAATTCAGTTCGTGAGCATGTTGCAGCTTACGTTAATGAATGTAATGCTAACTCTTCATCTGAAGCAGCAGGTCTTGCAGATGAGTATGCATTAACACAAGAATAATTTTGAGCCACATAAAAATGAGTTATATGGATATGTAAAATGTATGTAATTGTGTATAAGAAGTGTGTGTGTGTGTGTGTGTGTGTGTGTGTGTGTGTGTGTGTGTGTGTGTGT
>NW_017805076.1:1399571-1401414 GCF_001891065.2 Hippocampus comes | reverse complement strand
CCGCGCTCTGCCACGGCTGGCAAAACAGACATGGGCGTGGACCTGTGCAGTGCACTTGTTGTTTTGTTTCCGGTTCATTTATAGAGCAACTTAACATCCGCTGTGACATGTTAATCTCGCGATAAAAAATGTAATCACGTTAAAATTGGTTTAAATTAATGCTGATAATAACGCGCTAAACTGACAGCACATATATATATATATATATATATATATATGAGAGAGAGAGAGAGATTTAAATATAGATACACACACACCTATACATATACCTATACATTGTATTGGTATGTGTATATACACATATGTGCATACATCCAAGTGTCCAATTTGATTCAATATGTTCTACTTCAAATTGTTTTGGCTCAAAACTTACTGCTTTCTTTCTGTCCCAACAGCATTGTCTTGACACCAACTTTACATTTATACCCATTTTAGCTTCAGTACCTCATCCCAAGGCTGTTGCCCGAAGCCAGAAGACCTTTTTCTTATGGTAAAGGAGATCCGAAGGTGAACAGCATTGGGCTGTTGTGTAATGAAAAAGACACCACCACTAGCTGGAAAAAGACAGCTTTGTATCTATGGAGACATCCTGCTTTCAGTAGGCTGCAACACGAGCCACAATATCAGGTCAAGTGCATGCATGCTAAATTGTGTTCTGCTTTTTTTTCACAAATCTATCAACATTTGGTTCATCTGGATATGTCTTAATACTTTTAATCTGTTCTCCTTAATGTGGATTTATAATACAAAGCCATCCACTTCCCTTGTGTAGTTATTCTTCTCAGAATGGCTGGCAAATGAACTCCAAGTTGACAGAAGTCAAGACACATTTTCTGACTCTGAACGGTAATGCAAATGGATGATACACGTTGCATGCAACCAAAGTACTGGATTATGGCATTTCTGCATCTGTGTATTAGGCAGGAATATCATCAGTGGGCCTGTCTGCACCTCTACCTGACCCGTCCAGAAAATCAGGGCGGCTGCGGTGGAAGCATGAAGACTCTTTGCTCTCATCTCATCACTGCAATCATGGACCAGCAGCAAAGGTTGTTGCACATGTTTGCTTGTCACATAAAATATAAGTTGTGATGTGTCAGAAAACCAGCGTGCCAAACTGATTGTGGCGAAAAGTGCACATACACATTTTGTGGGGAAAAAAACACTCTTAATTTTGCCGTTCACCGCAAGCTTAGTGGAATGCATGATAAGATTCATAAAATGGTGGCATCTGTTGTGGTAAAGGATCACTCTAAAGCTGTATGCCTATACAAATTGCTTGGAGCGGGGTGAGATACACTCGAGACCAGGGGTCGCCAACCTTTTTGAAACTAATAGCTACTTATTGGGTACTGATTAATGCTCAGGGCTTCCAGTTTGATATAAACTACCTACTTACCAAATTACCTTGAAGAATGTTTTTATTATTATGATTATATTGTGTGTTGTATTATTATTAATAATTAATGTAAAGACATTGATCATGTTAATGACTTACCACAATAATAGGAAGCATAAATATCATGTACAAAATGTAATTTTTGTAAATCTCTGTGTTTACATTTCAAATGACTTCGACAACATTCCTAGAAAGTCACAATGTCCTGTCACTGGTGAGCTATTTTTAGAACAGACCCGACTATCAATCAATTTAAAAAAATATATATATGTGTGTGTGTGTGTGTGTGTGTCTATATATATATATATATATATATATATATACATATATTCATGTAGATGCACTACATAGTACACTCCATTTACCATTTTAATGAAATTGGATTTTTCATCTGTTATATGTTTTTTTGGTGGGGGGGCGGGGGGCAGAGTGACTGACTGATGG
>NW_017805076.1:1396295-1397711 GCF_001891065.2 Hippocampus comes | reverse complement strand
GGAACGTAAAGGTGAAAGTAGTGCCTGTGGTGGTCGGCGCACTCGAGGCAGGGACCCCCAAACTAGATGAGTGGTCGCAACAGATCCCGGCAACAACATCGGACATCTCAGTCCAGAAATGTGCAGTGCTGGGAACAGCAAGGATACTGCGCAGAACCCTCAATCTTCCTGGCCTCTGGTAGAGGACCCGAGCTGAATGAGGGATGGACACCATCCGAGGGGTGAGACGAGGATTTTTTTTTTAATATATATATATATATATATATATATATATATATATATATAGACACACACATTTACACACATACATACACACGTATACACGTATACACAAACGCACACACCCACACATACACATACGTATATGGACCTTCACACTCATCCACATACATACACATAAAATAAATTAAAATAAGTACCATGCTTCCTCACGTATCGCGGTTTATGGGGACCAGGACCCTGCCACGTTAAGTGAAAAAATATATATATATATATATATATAGACACACACATTTACACACATACATACACACGTATACACGTATACACAAACGCACACACCCACACATACACATACGTATATGGACCTTCACACTCATCCACATACATACACATAAAATAAATTAAAATAAGTACCATGCTTCCTCACGTATCGCGGTTTATGGGGACCAGGACCCTGCCACGTTAAGTGAAAAACTGCAATGGAGCGTTGGCTCCCTCCTGAGGAATTTTTGTGTAAGTGTATGTGGCTACCAGCATGTTTAAAATCTGTAAACAGTATTTATACTTTACATATTTGAGACGATCTACAGCAGTACACGTATTTACTTAAATCTTTAATTTTATAATCTTATACAGTAATTAGGAGGATCTCCCGTGAAACCTGCCTCCTGTGTTTTGACGAATTTCAGCTCCCCTAATGGATTCTCGCCATTGAGACGTCCGAGGTGGGAACCCAGCCGCTGGGGGGCAGTGCCCTCCCCTGGGGGTGCACTGTTCCCCAGTGCCGGTCCCAAGCCCGGAGAAATGGGGAGGGTTGCGTCAGGAATGGCATCCGGTGTAAAACTTTTGCCAAGACGACCATGCGAGTTGGTAGGACGGTTTACAGGGGCGGATGGAAATTACTGACTCGCTGTGGCGACCCCTGAATAGGGACGTGCCGAAAGGAGAAGAAGAAGAAGATACAGTAATTAGGAGGCCCGGTGGTCCATTGGTTAGCGCATTGACCTCACAGTGCAGAGAAAGGATCTTAAACAGTATTTATACTTTACATCAGTGGTCCTCAACTAGAAATGCTGTAGGTCCATTTTTTTTTTTTAACTGTGGGCGGCCCGGTAGTCCAGTGGTTAGCACGTCGACTTCACAGTGCGGAGGTACCGGGTTCGATTCCAGCTGAGGCCTCCCTGTTGGGGGGTT
>NW_017805076.1:1389462-1396217 GCF_001891065.2 Hippocampus comes | reverse complement strand
ATGAGAGGTATTGTGTTGAGACACAGGAACTCTTTTATTTTGTTAAGTTGTGCCTGCTTAATAATAGAAATAGCCCTTTTAGGGAAATAAGACAATTTTTACTTTAACTTTGTTAAACAGTAGTTGTCTTTTTTTCCCTTAATTTCACAAAAACAAAACAAAATACTCATTTTACCAAAATAAATAGTCAACATGAAAACAAAAATATCCTTTTCATTTGTACAATTCCCCTTTTCACATCCCCTCTGAAATCACTGAAAAATATATCAGAAGAGGAGTTAAGAACCATTTTAAATACTGACACAAGGAATGTGCAGTGCTGTTCTTCCACTAAAGGTGAATGGAATGTCTGAGGCATGCAAATATTATTTGAGAACGCCATTGTGATGTTCATTTACCATGTTGCGGTGTTCTGCTGTTAAACAGCTGCAAAGATCCCCGGGTAGACGGGAGCAAAACTGCACACAATCGAAACCTCCCGCGATTCGTCTTGTCTAATTGTCTGTGTGTGGCTCTCCTGGACTGAAGCAGTGAGCACACTGTGGCGTCGCGTATGCGTCTGTTTCCTGACACAATCATCCATTTTGAAAGCGTGTGTATTGGGATAGACGCATGCTGACGCTTATGTATGGGCACACCTTAAGTTCAGAGGAGCCAATCAGCGCGTCGTTATCGCCGACATGCCCTGCTCAGCCAGGGTCCCCAGTTCGTCAAACATTATACAACACACAGTCGCGCTGCTGCGGTCCTCTGCAATACATCTGTTAGTGCACGCAAACAATACAACGGATAATTTTAACAAGCGATCGCGGTAATGCGCAGATTATAGTCCACAAATATAAAATGTATAACGTAAAAATCACTTTATAAATGATTATTTTATACAATTTGCTGAGGGTCCGGACAGAGGACGTCGGCGGTCCGGTCGTGGATCGCGGTCCGCCAGTTGAGGAAGGCTGCTTTACATATTTGAGACAAAGACTACAGCAGTACACATATTTACTTAAATATTTATTTTATACATTCTTGTCAGTAATTAACATTCATCAGCAATGCCTTTTGAGAGAGACAAAGAGACTTGTGTTACGCTCACTTTATGCCGCTCTAACAGTGTAGCCTCCGTTAGCCTCCAGCTATCTGATGGCCAGCTATCCCTACGCAGCCGATGTGTTTATGATACGACAATTAATCGGTCTTGATGAGGATGAGGCGAAGAGAGAAGTGCTGCTTTTTTCGCACAAGCCCAATCACACCCTCTCTTTAGGGGTGTTCACACGGCACACATTTGCTCCGGTGCTGCACCGATGTATTTTGTTGCGATAAATTTTACACCGGAGCAAATTTTGTGGAGCGGTCACACGTACAAAGCCGCTGAGCGTGTTAACCCCGGCGTAGCACCGGTGCAGTGCCACTTGCGGTCACACGGCAGTTTCTGCAGCGGTGCAAAACGAAAACAAAGAGCTGTCGTGTTGGTTCTTTTTAAAACATACACAACTCAAGCAACTGCTGTACAGGCACGTCCTTCTCCTTCTCGGTCTCCGTGCCTTCTGCTCCAGAGGCGTTCAATGACCGCCCCCGAAAACGTAAATCAACGATGACTTCAATGACACTCAGAAAAGCAAACATATAATGCACCAAACAGAAAATCAAGAGATGAAATCACAAAATAAATTCTTGGGCCGGGGGTGTTGTGAACACACAACAAAGGAACAAACGACACAAACAACTCCGAGACAGTCCAGTCTCCTACAAAAAGAAAGATGATGTTTGGGGACTATCCCCCCGTTCTAGTTGAGATGGTATAACCCAAAGGTGCCGCTTGCTACTGTTATTGCCAGCCATGTCTTGTGTCGTTATTAAACACATGACGGAAGTACAACAGAGCACGAAAGCAACACATTCTCGCCGTATGTAATCAACTCTTCTCATGTGTAGCGAGGCTACTCCCCCCACCCCCCACAAACGAGCATTTGCTCCGGAGCAAATTGTAGCGTTCACACGTACCATTTTACATCGGTGCTGCCCCGCAAACGAGCATTTGCTCCGGAGCAAATTTTTAAACCACCTCCATGAGGTGGGTTAAATTTGCTCTGGAGTAAGCGGTTTTCAGGAGCTACACCGGTGTAAACTTTGCACGTGTGACCGTTCTACTGGCGTAGCACCGGCGCACTACCGGAGCAAATGTTGCCGTGTGAACACCACTTTTCTCTCGCTCGCTCGCGCTCACTTTCGCTTTCGCTCTTGCGCGCTCACACACGCTCCCCCCACTCCTCCAGCAGCAAACATAGCAAACAAAATAGTGTCAGGAGACACTAATCAGAGAGGCCACAGCTGACAATACACTGATAAGAGTCAACAGCGTGAGTGGACACTGATCAGAAAGTAAACCACGTGACGAGACACAAGGGAAGGTGCTGGGCGGGCCTGCGAAGATGCACAGCCAACCAGCTCACGGGATAAATCCACTCGTGCTGTCAATGGTCGACCTCACGCCGGGAACCAATCATGTGTACAGCCATGTACAAAACCTCTGAGTCATTCGGCATTTTTTTCAGAATACAGTACCGCGATGTAGTGAAGCCGCGATAAATGAAGCCCAATATAGCGAGGGATCACTCGATATAAATGTTATTTGAAAGCCAAGCTAAAAAGATCTGCCTAAAGTCTCCTCTTAAAAACGTCAACAGTCTCTGCAGAGCTGATATTCTCTGGCAGGCTATTCCATAGCGGGGGACCAAAATGGCTGAATGCAGCGTCATCGTGTGTTTTGGTCCTCACCCTGGGATTAATTAAAAGGCCATTGCCAGAGGACCTCAGTCTGGTATGATAAAACTAAGTCAGATAAGTAAGATGGTCCAAGGCAAGACATTTAAAAACAAACAAAAGCACTTTGAACTCAATCCTAAAACACACAGGGAGCCAATGCAGTGATTTTAACACTGGTGTGATGTGTTCCCGCCCTCTGTTCATTGTCAAGACTCTGAGTTTTGGAGTATTTGTAAGCTTAGAACACTCTGTTTTGGAAGACCAGAGAGTCGGGCATTTCAGTAATCCAAGCAACAGGAAATAAAGGCATGCATCAGCACTTCCGTGTTAGCCTGAGAGAGAAACGGGCGGACTCTGGCTACGTTGTTGTTGAAAATAAACAATCTTAGTTATGTTTTTAATATGAGAAATAAAACTAAACTCAGAGTGAAAATGACGCCCAAGCAGTGATAATTTTCCAGTTTGAGCCCTGCGAGTCCCAGGGACTCGATGATCCGAAAAGTATGAGTCCCATTCTGCATTTAGAGAATCCCAAATTTCGAATTCTGAAATGGTCTACTTATTCAATTGCATATGATAATAACACAAACAATAACAATATACATTGATAATAGGTTTATTTCTAATAAAACAAATGCTGCAAAAATTTTAAGAATTCAGGCATACAAGATTTGCTGAGAAATAGGTTCTTATTTCAGCCCATGGTTCAGTCTTTGAGTTCATAAATTCTCCTCTCTTTACTCTGCTTCCAATGATGCAAGGCTTTTTCAAAGTCAACTTATCGCAAAAAAAAACTATCCGTTAGCTGCTTCCTCTGTGATATCTCCGCAGTAAACTTTTGCAACACTTGTTCGCAACACTTTTTTTTAACGTTACACAACTTGGCAATCGTCTGCCGATCTCGCCGATCTCGTCTCGCGAGAACGGAAATCTCATCACGCGAGATTACGTAATGCGAGATCAAAACAAAAATGGCGGCGATTGTCAAACTTGAAAAAAAGATGTACCGTAGTTTTTTTTTTTTTTTTTGGTTTGTTTTGACTGAGAAATTTCCTTGCGTCCCAGAAACGCACATCATTTTGAACTGTGCGTCCCGCGGGAAAATTATCCGTCTAGGACGCGGGACGCAGAGGTAACGAGATGGCTGCCAAGTTTTTCACACATTGTGACGGTTTAAGATACTGTAGTTGGGGGCAAGGTTTCTCTCTCTGATCTTCAGGGCCAATAACTAAAACCTCAGTTTTGTCCTGATTGAGCTGTCGGAAATTCCCTGCCATCCATGACTTAATATCTGAAATACAATTTCAAAGAGTGTCAATTGTGTCAGGAGACACGGCAATATACAGCTGTGTATCATCAGCGTAGCTGTGGAAGCTGACGCCGTGCCTCCTGATGACATCCACAAGAGGAAGCATGTAAAATGAAAAAGCATTAGGCCTAAAACTGAGCCCTGAGGAGCCCGACATTGTATTTCATGGACTCTGGAGGAACAAGTATAATGTGGTCGTTGGGGGGCTACCTGGTGCCCGCGAGCACCATGTTGGTGACACTTATTCTAGCCTGATCACCAGGGTTGCGGCATGGAACCAGACAACTATTCAGACTGACAGGCAATTTAGTGTGCTTTCGAAAATTCACCCTAACGCCCTAATACATAGGTGTCAAACTCAGGTCTTGGAAGGCCGCTGTCCTGCATGTTTTCCAAATGTCCCTGTTGCAACACACCTGATTCAAATGATCAAGTCAAGTCAGCTTTTCTTGTCAAATATGCTTTATGTGTAACATACATCAGATCATCAGCAAGCTCTACGGAAGCCTGCCATTGTACCTGTTAATTTGAATTAGGTATGTTGCAATAGGGAGACTTGCAAGACAGCGGCCCTCCGGGACCTAAGTTTGAAACCTATGCCGTGATACGACGCTGAGAGTGCTGCGTTCGGAGAGACAAGAGTGCGCTTGTCATGATCCTGTTTCTGTTTGTCTCCAGTAGGTGGCATAGGAGGGCTTTCCCTCATGAGTCGCACCTGTCTGTTATCATGCCTCGTTACCAGGTGCCTTTGAAGACTGGCATGCCAACAACTGGCTGTTGGATGATTAAGCCTTGCTCGCAACTCTGTTTCCAAGTGCTTACATTTTCTAGACGTTCTCGATTTTTGCCTCATAGTTTTGCCACATAGTTAATTGTGTTGCTCTTGTATTTTTTCATGACTATGTAGTCTCAGTTTTTTTGTTCTCATGTTTTGGATTTTCTTGTCCTTCGAGTTGACAACCAATTTACATTTTCTCGTTCCTTACCTTTTGCAAGCACTTTTTTTCCTCTGCATTTTCATGCTTCTTTGTTATGAGCATCTTGAGTTGCACTTTGTTGGCCCTGCATTGTTTTTGTTAACAAACATATTTTTGTCATAAGCTCTGAGCCTTGTCTACACTTGTGGGAGCCACTCCGACTCAGATTGTCCCTCGAACGTAACAGCGCTCCTCTCCCATTATAAACCAATCAGCAGCTTATCCTTCAACTTTTTCCATTTGGAATCCCTAACGTTCTTGGCGCACTGTGTCCCCAGTTGGAGCGGCTGCACCACTCCTTTTTTTGGGACACTTCGAATAGCCGAACAGCACATTTGAACAACAATTCACGAACGATCACAATGAAACACAGCGTATTCCCAAACAGTGCGTTTGAGGACTAAGGGTGTCTTAGTCCTCATTGTCCTCATTGAACCTAATGTGCAGTGCCTCCGGAAAAGTATTCACAGCAGTTCATGTAGGTCAGGGGTGCCCAACTCTTTTGACCTAAAATCTACTTCTCGATCAACCAACCTCCCCCAATCGACCCGTTAACACGCACGCGCGCATACGCACGCGCTTGCACATGCATACCATGATGAGCAACAGCTATAATGGCCCCTAAGATGAACGAAACAGAAAAACAAATTAGACACAAGAGTTTGTGATTTTATGAAAAGGATTTCCTGTCTACCTGAGTGGGAGACCTGGCACAGATGCATACGATGCACTTTTGCAGCCTTTTAACTATCGTCTCTTACGAGTACCGTTTTAAAATGCTTTTCTTGGCCCTTCAGATTGCCATTCTTTGTGAGTGCCATCGGTGAATTGTACATGAAACGAACTTTGACTCTCTCTCTCTCTCTCTCTCTCCCTCTCTCTCTCGCTCTCTCTCTCTCTCTCTCCCTCTCTCTCTCGCTCTCTCTCTCTCTCTCTCCCTCTCTCTCTCGCTCTCTCTCTCTCTCTCTCTCTCGCTTGCTCGCTCTCCCTCTCCCCAATGTTCGACCACAGAAAAGGGTGTGTTTATCTTTTGTGTTTCATCGTAGAAAGGGTTCCGTCAGTCGTCATCTGTACCTGTGGGTAAAAAACCAAAAAGGACGTTTCGCTTCTCTCACAGAAGCTTCGTCAGCGGTAGACAACTCTGAAGTCTCCGTGAAGACTCCGGGCAACTGCTCTGCGCTAAAAAGCTGAGCGTGGCCTATTTGAGGACTGGGTGGGGATGGTTAGTAGTTTTTGTTTTTTTTTGTTTTTTACCCACAGGTACAGATGACGACTGACGGAACCCTTTCTCCGATGGAACTTTCCTGTACGACTGAGAGCCTCCACAAGTATCTTCTGTGTTAAAATGTGGGGGTGGGGGGTCAAAATCATTCACAGCAAACAAGTGTGGAAACACCAGAGAAGCGTTGTCATATTGTGTGTTTCTATTAAATTACAGGACATTTCATGCAACGCTTGGAGGTAATAAAATATCAGCATTTTTTGCTCGTTCGTTGTACTACAGTGAAACTCCTCTACAACGAAATCATGTTTGCAGCAAGAAATTTTTCACAACGGTTTTTTTCACTGTAGCAAATTTGATCTCAGATGTACACACACTATTTAGCTGTCCATCATGTCTAATGATGACGCTTGCTCCAAGGGAGGGGAGGATGGGTAGGGTGGGGTTGGGGGGGGGGGGGGGGGGCTCTGTCCCGGGGGGC
>NW_017805076.1:1384036-1386958 GCF_001891065.2 Hippocampus comes | reverse complement strand
CACCATCTCACTGTCTCTAACTCGACCTCCCCTCGATCGCTACCCAAGACAGCGTTGCTCAGCTGATGTCATGCAATGAACTTTTAAAGCCAGCCACGGAATGCTTCGGAGTCCTCGATGGCCATAGTGAGCGTGATGGAACTCGCCTTCTCTCTAATTAGCGCTCCAGTTAGCGTAAGGTTTTTAGCATGATAACAAGTAAAGCATTCCAGGAAACGTCCGTTTATTTGACTGTCTGTCGAGCCACAAGCAATTTACTCTGAGCAGCTAATCGGATGCATTCCACTCTATCTTCCACGGATCTAGCTACAGTATCTACACACATAGATAGTGAGGTCCTCTTGGCCAATCGGAGGCCAGGATGATGCTCGGTAAGCCAATGGCAGAGCAGCTATGAGTATGTTGCGTTCAGGAAACTCAGAGCTGTGTAAACCAGTGTGGTGGTTGCTGTTGCCGTTTCCGAACGAAGCAGTAGAGGTCGCTGTTGGATTAGACTTCGTTGTAGTGAATCTCTTCGCGAGGCAAGAGCAGAGAAAAACATTTCATATAACGCAACAGGGTTTGTTTTCGTTGTATGGGGGGCAGGAGAGTGGGAATGGTGTTAATGCATGAAGATTTTTTCACACTCGGGGGTATTTTCGCCCATGTAGGTTTCGTTGTAGAGGAGTTTCACTGTATTCAACAGTGAAACCAAATTTATTTGTTTTGTCTTTTAAAATTTAAATGCTCATCAAATCCTCTACTATGCTAGTCGTTTTACCATGTCTGCGAGCTGCACATTGAATCTGGATGCAGTTATAACTGTAAGCAGGTGAACGCCCAATTGATACACGTACGCATGCACACACACGCACACGCAATGCCAAGTGAATTACAAAACTGAAAAACCTCGGTCTATGATAGTGTATTGTCCTGTGTAGAGCATACCGAACCGATTTTTGCCCCATCACCAATGAATACAACATTGTGTTTACAGTGAACCGTGTCAGGGAGATCACAGACTCTCACAGAAAGGAACCTGTTTTCCAGACATTCTCTGTAGATTACAGGTATGGTTGTCACTCAACACTAATACCACCGCAGTCAAAAAGTACAACGGTTCAATGTTTGTGTGTTTATGTATGCACAAATACAGGAGGTGATTTATGAGATAGAGTTGACAAACCTTTCGGGCAGTCATCCAAACAGAACCGATATATGTGACTTGCTGTTTGAGTTGGTGTCTCAGAGGTTCTCCAGTTCATTGAGCTCAGCTTCAGCACATCTCAGCTGTGAACACACACTGAACATGTGGAACAGGTACGCAACAAACTCACCATGCAGTTTCGCGCAATCCTCAAGTTTGTCACCTTTGGAAACCTTGATGTGTGTCTGTGTGTCACAGAATAATGCTGGCTCTCCCATCGGTGTCATTTGTTAAAGTAAAGGCTGAAGGAGACAGGATGTATCTTGACTGTAAAAAGCTGATACAACATGTCAACAATCATCAGGTGTGCTTTAGTGTAATGTCTGATAACATCCAAACAACTATTTATGACATACTGGGGTAACTCAGGGATCCACGAGTTTCATAGTCATCCATCCACCACAGAGGTGTTTGTGCACAGATTTTATTTCAGTTTATATCAGTTTTATTTACATCACCGTAAAGTTTGTTTTGTAAGGGTCTTCAAGAGCACAACATAGATCAATTTTCAAAATTATTTTGGCTTTTATGTATAGTAATGAGAAAAGATTGATTCTTTTCAGTTTTATTTGAACTGCCGATACTCCAAGTGCAGGAATGTGCATTTATGGATGGCCTTCGGAGCAGGTTACAGACAACACCTGCAATGCATGATATTGATAATATTTTTAATCTCATTAACTCATTTAGCTACAATATCTCACAAAAGTACGTATACACCTCACATTAAGTAAATATTTTTTGAAATGTTTTTTCAAGGGAACATACGAAAGAAATGACACTTTGCTACAATGTAAATTAGTCCGTGTAGACATTGCATAATGGTCTAAATTTACTGTACCTTTAATACACTGATCCCTCACTTTTCGCCGTTAATGGGGACCGGGGCCCTGCCACGATAAGTGAACAACCGCGAAGGAGGGTTTGCTCCCCCTAGGAATTTTTGTGTAAGGGTATGTGGGTACCAGCATCTTTAAAATATTTAAACAGCATTTAAACTATACCTCACTAAATCTTTAATTATAAAAACACTTAGACAGTAATTAACATTCATCATCATTGCCTTCTGACAGAGGCGAAGAGACTTGTGTCACTCTCACTTTATGCTCTGACAGTGTAGCCGCCGTTAGCCTCCGGCTAGCTCCTGGCCAGCTATCCTCACGCAGCCGATGTCTTTATGATAATTAATCGGTATTGACGAGGAGGAGGCGAAGAGAGACGTGCTGCTGCTTTTGGAAAAGCCCAATCTCTCTCTCCTCTCGCTCTCTCTCTCTCTCTCTCTCTCTCTCTCTCTCTCTCTCTCTCTCTCTCTCTCTCTCTCTCTCTCTCTCTCTCTGCCACGCAGTAGCAAACACAACAGAAGAGAGAGTATGCCAGAGAGGCAGGCGAACGATCAGATAGTCAACAGCATGACGAGACACAAGGGAAGGTGCTAGGCGGGGCTGCGAAGATGCGCAGCCAATCAGCTCATGGGATAAATCCACTCGTGCTGTCAATGAATTCAGAGATGAAAGTCCTCCGGAATTCCGGGTTTTTCAAATTTTTATGAAAATCTGTGCGGAGAATTGAGGAATATTTGCTGAAAATTGATCCGGATATTAGTTGACAACATTGAACGAAGACGCGTTTGAGTTCGTTGTTTTGCTTTCACGAGCGTAGCCATGTTGAGACACTAACACTAGTAACAGTAGAGATTTTCGTCTCTTTATCAACACATTTGCTAAACCCCAGTGGAA
>NW_017805076.1:1378445-1383750 GCF_001891065.2 Hippocampus comes | reverse complement strand
CCCCTTTTTTTTTTTTTTTTTTTTTTTTTTTTTAAACAAAAATAGCTCCTTCTGGTTCATCCGGATTGCAGCAGATGAAGGAAATACTCAAAGATTTGTCCTTAACCAATGCGCGCGCATATGCACGCACACACGCCACGATGAGCAACAGCCGTAAGGGCCCGAAAATGAACGAAACCAAAACCGACAGAAACACAAAATTGGGCCATAAACCACAGCAGCAGTACGTCCTAAAGAATCTAGCGCGGCACTTTTAAGAGAGAGAAGCATAGAGACCAAGAAGAACAATGACGGGTGGATAATCAAGACAGGAAGGAGTTCTTTGAATTAAATAGCAATTACATTACAGCGCCTTCTCTGTTTTATCCAAATTATTTATTTTAAAACAAGTATTCCTTAGTTTAGTATCCACGCATCGTTTTAGTATACATTTTTATAAACATATTTATTTTAAAAAAGTCAGCGAGAGAGAAGCCCGACCCGAACCCGAAGCAATGATTGACATTTTTAGCCCCGCCCCGAAATTTGGGTCGGGCGGCCCGATCTTACCTATAGTGTACGTATATATAATTTTTTATTTTCCCGGAATTTTCAGGAAAGTCCACTTTCATCTCTGCAATGATTGACGTCGCCCAGGGAACTCTGGAAGAAAAACGCCATCTACTAAAGCTGCGATAAATGACGCGCGATATAGTGAGGGATCACTGTACTTGATAATATGTGCACATGAATGATGTATGTGATTTGTATATTTTTTGACTTTTCTCTTGATGTTTCAGAGAAGTGTATGTTCACCGAGCGGCTTTTTGTCCCTTCAGCTGACATCACACTTTCTGAGAGTGAGAACTAAATACTCAAAAAAATAAACTTCTCAGAACATACCTATGTGCTGTTGAAGCTATTGTGTTTCCTCTCCAGAGCGTTTTATGTTTTAGTTCACGCTGCAGTCTTGTGGCAGAAGAATTCAACAAGGCTTGGTGTCAGATCACAAATCAGTGCCCTCTGCTGCTGGTCTCAACAGTGGTAGGTGCCGTCTTCAAAAACAAGCAGAAATAAAAGCGCAACGTTTATTTTTGCTCCCATTTGTCGTGAGATGGACTCAAAGATCTAAAACTTTTCCTACATACACAACAGAACATTCCACTGAATGAACAATCCTGCCATGTTTGATTGACAGGCACGTGTAGGACTCCATACAAAAAAAAGTTCATTGCAGCCATGGTCTATAATGAACAGGAAGTGAGCTCTAAATTTTTGAAAGTTACATTTTGGCCCATTTTTGCACATTTACAGGGGTCATTCTTTTGCTCCTTTGCCTGAGAGCAGTGGTCGCCAACCTTTTTTGCCCCACGGACCGGTTTCGTTGTCTTACTTTCTCTTGGTACAGATGCTACTTTTCCCTTGATATTTATTCTCCTCTGTTTCTGTTTAGCTTTCTTCACCATTCTGTAGTGAGTTTCAGCCAGTCATTTGTGTACTATTTTTGTTTTGAATGGTTGTAGTACTGGTGGGAGCAACTGTCGGTAGTGCTGCTGTCATTATGGTCTCGTCTGCGAGATGGGGAGATGCCACCAAAACAACTGCAGCTCATCGTAAACAGTCAAAGCTGGGCCTGCAGGTAGGAATAGCTGTCAAAATGCTCTCAAAGTCTCAAGTATGTTCTTTTGTAGTTCTTGTTTCTGATCATTTTGATCTGGTCTCGTTTGCAGTTTAATGAGGGGTCAGTTGCTGCATCTCCCCTCGGCTCCAGCACTCTTGTTAGCCTCCAGCCTGTATGTAAGCTTACAAGGCCGAGCTGAAGGCAAGCAAAGTGTCAGCGATCCTCTGACTGCGTGGCAACCAGAGAGGGACATTAAACACAGAGAGGTAAAAATGTTGGACGAAAAAAAACAGACAAACAAAAAATAGATATATTCTGGCGTGTCTGTCAGACATGTACAATACATTAGTCTAAGTGAGTCATACAGAGGTTGATATTACTTCCCCTTTTCACTGAACAGTACATGCTCTCCTCAGGTCTCTCTCCTTTCCTGATTTGTGTTTCTGGGATCCTCCAATCTGAATGGAATTAACACTTACTAAATGCAAACTATCTGATGAAATCTCATATTCCAAAATCCAAGAAAATAGCTGTTGTTCCTACTTTTCCCTTGATGCCGTCCAAAAAGTGAACAGGAGAACTCTCTTGTGGTCTTTTGTTGCCATTTTTCCCTGACTCGTTCATTACTTGGACTATACTTTGACTGTAGTTGGTCGAACATTTTGAACTGTCTACATCAACAACATAACCCTTTATTGGGAATTCTCTTGCCCATTGGCATTGCGATGGTAGTTATACTTTTTGCTCCTCCCTCCGTACTGCCCTGTCTATATTTTAGACAAGTGTTACTAACGTTCAAAATACTCTTTCCAGTGTACAATTATTACTGATAAACACCTTAATGTGTATATTATTTTCATCAGAAACTGCCTACAGATTGTGAGCATCCCAGCAATATTCTGCCTTTTGATTGTTGTGATGTTCAATTCATCACTTGCCAGGGTTTCCTGGAATTTTAACTTGATGGTTCACTTACATTTGAAACTCACGTCAATAAATTCTCTTTCAATTTAATAGCAGATTAGGCTCTCTCAACCGAAATAAATTCTCATCAACACATTCTTATAAATTGGCTCATGTTAAAAGGGCTGTCTTGCCAATTCTTGATCACGGAAATGTACTATTTGAGATCTGCTTTCAAAACTCTCCTCCACAAGGTCGACACCATATACCCCACAGCCATTCGCGTTGTCACCGGTGCTCCCTTACATGGCTTTTTACACTGCACCGGCTCAGTGTGAAAGGTCCGTGCGGCAGTCCGCAGCACGACAGTTCCCCTGAGCCAGCGTACCCATATTTAGAAGTTCTGACATAGCAGCATACCAGGGAGACTTCCCAGCTGGTTTTAGACAAAAAGTAGACCACACCTCGACAAGGTACAGTATATCCATCATTGTTGTAAAAGACAGTCATGGCTTTACTCATTCTGATAAGGAAGAGGAGACAACCAACAGGAAAAAAGGAACGAGTGCATACGTTAATCAATGGCTCGGTGCAAATTTGGAGAATTTAATTCGTTCATGTGCTACAGTTCCACCAAGACTTCTGCAAGGTATATTTAGAGCTGAGCAGAGAGCAGTGTCATCACTGTATGTCATCTCTCTTGTGTCCCAAAACTCAGGACTCTGAGACACCACATTTATTACAGCTTCATTGTCTTTATGCCGTAAATCAGCCCAAATAGCATTGTGTAAATTCCGCTGCCAACTCCTCACCTATTGGAGGCGCTTTCTAACCGCAGAGATGCGGCTCTCGAATTGAACTTTTGGAAACATCGACCGCCCCAATATAGCTGCCACGCACCTCGGTTAGCCGGCTTCGATAGAACATGCTGGCGTATTTCGTCTTCTATGTATATCTATGTTCCCATTGGCACACCGAAGGATCTCAATATGGAAATGTGAAAAAAAAGCACTTGACTAATGCTTACTGAACGCACAACCTTCTCACTTAATTTACTAGCCGTCCTTTTAGAAAGCGCTTGATTTCGGTTGTTGCTGCTGAGGGTGGCCCAACCAGTTAGCTCGTCACGTAGGTACACACAACCGCACTCTCCACTCCAGCAGTCTTATTCATCTCTTTATTCCCAAGACCCACACTACTTTTGGTCGCTTTGCTTTTCTTTTCCTAATCACCTTTGGCAGCTCCTTGCTTCCAAGTGACCGGTGTCATTGTATTCAATTTTCTGCCCCAAATGACTTAATTCTCCACAACAAATCCTAAAACAGCTCATTTTATTCCAATAACATTTTAAGAAAAGTTGGTGAGGGATATGTTGGCCACAGTAAGGAGACTTTATTCAAGAGGAGGCTTATAGGCAGCAATAAAACACACTGCTGCAGCATAGTGGAGATTGTGGCGCATAAAACTGCAGCTTCCAGAAAAAAAACACTGAGCAGAGAAGGTCGGTGCAGTGGAAAAGGGGTCACGAGATGTGCTGAAAGAGACAATGGGTTGTCGATAGGACTGAACCTTGACTTAAAGGTACAGTGTGTAAAATGCACTCGCCATCTAGTGGTGAACAAGAGAATGCAATGACCTTAGTTTGAAGCATGAGCATTCCAGTGCCTCAGAGAGACCACCACTTCGTCAGCAGAGGTGCGAGTAAATGTAATCACAAAGGGCTTCTAGTATTCCGTCAAGTGACAAACTCAGTCCATTGGATGTCTCACACATGCTGTACTCATTGATCCAGCAAATTTGTGATCGGGTCATCTGACTCCCATTGGGTATCGGGTGCAAAAAGATGGCAGCGAAACATGTCAGCCTTCTGTAAGATGAGGCCAGACCCGTGTAATAGAATTAGCAATTACTAGACCTAATTAGTTCAAGATAGTGTATTATCACTCTTGAGTTTTATTCTTTTTTTTTTTCTTTTCTTTTGTTCGCAGAACACAACGTTCATCGTAAAATCTGTTGATGCCAGGATGCTTGAATGAACCACTATTTTTTTAAGCAGAAAGCAGAACAGCTGCAAATCACCTAATTCCCTTTGAGCTAAGATAGAACCCTCGATCTCTCCCTTTAGATCAGGTCCCTATAATGTAGCAAAAGACAACAAAACAAAGTCCGGTTAACCCATGCCGTTACAATTGCTCAGGGCAATTGAGAAACTGTTAGAAATTAAGATAACATCCTATATATTTTCATGAATGCAATCCTGTGACTTGTTCTTTCAGGTTTTAACGTTCTTGTTTTTCCTGTGCGTGAACAATTACCTGTCAGCCCTCCTGTATCCTCAGGTGAGTCAAACTTGTTTCAACCCCAAACACACTCCACCAAACCACAAAGTCAGTAGCCCACTGGCTGTAAAAGTGCAGTCAGCCCTACCATCGCGGTTTTTGTCAATTTGCCTAAAAAAGTTGGCATTTCGCTCTGCAAGAACTCAACTTGGAGACACATCAGGTGATCTACAGCAGGGGCCCCCAACCTTTTTTGCCCCATGGACCGGTTTATGTCAGACAATATTTTCAGGGACCGGCATTTAAGGTGTGGCGGAAATAATACAACAAAATAATATGGTATGAGCTGCATGAAAACTGTGGCGTTTTCGAAATATAATAATAAACACAAGGAGCGTCTAATCTGGCCGCAACACTCCGATCGCTATGGCAATGTTTAATGCCTTCAAAATACGATACAACGCAAATTCAAAGTGCATGAAAATGACCACTCACCACAGCCCCGAGCTTGATTTTCTGCAAC
>NW_017805076.1:1374243-1378108 GCF_001891065.2 Hippocampus comes | reverse complement strand
CCGCGGACCGGCGGTTGGGGACCCCTGATCTACAGAACCAACATGCAAATTGCATTTTTTTTCCTGACCCAATCACAGACCTGTTGACAATTTTTCAATTTTGGTGGAAAATCTGCATGTTTTCACATATGACGGAGTACATCTGAATAAACACGGGGCAAAACGACTGGCTTCCAATGTTCAGTTCAATATTAGACTGCTAGTTAACAAATCAGGGCGGCCCGGTGATCGAGTGGTATGTGTGTTGACCTCACAGTGCAGAGGTACCGGGTTCGATTCCAGCTCCGGCCTTCCTGTGTGGAATTTGCACGTTCTCCCCCGCCTGTGTGGGTTTTCTCTGGGTACTCCGGTTTCCTCCCACTTCCAAAAACATGCCCCATAGGTTAATTGTTTACTCGAAATTGTCCCTAGGTGTGAGTGTGAGCGCGGATGGTTGTTCGTCTCTGTGTGCCCTGCGATTGGCTGCCAACCGGTTCAGGGTGTCCCCCCCCTACTGCCTGAAGACAGTTGGGAGAGGCTCCAGCACACCCCGCGACCCTTGTGAGGATAAAGTGGATCGGAAAATGGATGGATAGTGAAGAAATCGCTGTTGATTAATGACATCATTATGACCTTTGAGCTTGACTTCTAGAAGCAAACCAGGGCTAGTTCCGATTGAAACTAAGGCACGTGAGTCTCGGTTTGCTTGTTTTTGCTTTGGACCGGCATTCATTTGTGGTTATTTACACCTGTATAAGCATGGAACAGTGTGGGAAACGAAGCCTGGTCCATTTAAAGTGGACCAAGCAATGCAGGTGTGCATACACCCGTAGTAATCTCAAAAAGCTATTTTTTCATTTCTTTCCTTTGCTTTTAAATGACTTTTAATGTTTTGGTTACAACTAATTGTTGTGAATGTATGCTTTTTTGGTTGTTTTGTTTCGAAATTTTAGTTTGTTCTCCACTTTGTTCTCTCTGTGTTGTGAACGTCTTCAGCTGTTCTGTTTAAGACTTTTAGAATTTGTTCTACTGGTTGTGTGAAACACATTGAGGTGCCCTGCGTACGAAATCCATCCATCCATCCATTTTCTGATCCGCTTCTCATCTCAAGAGCCTATCCCAGCCGTCTTCGGGCAGGAGGCGGGGGACACCCTGAACCGGTTGCCAGCCAATCGCAGGGCACACAGAGACGAACAACCATTTGCGCTCACACTCACACCTTGGGACAATTTACTGTGTTGTGTATGAAATGTGCAATATAAATAAAGTTGCCTTGCCTTGAATGATATTTTTATTTTTTTTTAACATCTTCCATTTACGTATTTATGAAGTGCGCCCAAAGTTTGCTGAGTTTCCTTTCTGGAATCCCCTTCTTGAGTTTGTAATGTCACCTATTGCTGTTTCTTAGGAGCACTGCCATCAGAAAGCCTTAAGCCTCTGCACAGAAGGCCTGACTGTGCTGGTGGATTCTGCAGACTGGCTACTAATCTTTACATCTAATGGTAAAAGGTTAATTTTCTTTCTCTGAACACCAGTCTTACTGTTAAAAACAAAAAAAGACACTGTGAGAGCTACTTGTAGAACATGAAAGCATTTGAGGTTTGTTTGATCTTTAACATATTTCTACTGTGTTACAAAGGAGATTTCTACTGAAACACTAAATGCCATTTCTGTGGAATGCTTAGAAAAAGTGAAAGCGTCTATTTTACTCCTGGTGAGCTATCCCGGTAGCTGTAAATACCCTTTAAAATATACTGAATCTAACTTTCTTTAGATGCTGAAAAAGGTGCTTACCACAGTTTTCCCTTGGTGACGTCAAACCGATTTCATCACTTGATGCCGTGGGTCTTCTACAGGTTAGTATTCAGAATATTGTGATTATTAAAATAAGTACCGTATTTTCACGACCATTCACACCATATTGTTGGGCGCAGTCTCACTAACGGGTGCTATTTTGGTATTTTACACATAGACAAAACGCACTGTATTATTGGGCGCAGTTTTACAGTGGTAAAACATACGCCAGCTTAAACATACGGCATGCGTGCACGCATGCTAAAGACACGTTAGCTTGAAGCATACGGTAGCATGCTAATACATACGGATACACGCTAAAAACACGTTTTTAAAAAGGCAACGGAAGCAAAACTGAGTTCGGTTGCATTTTATTTAGCCAGCTTACAATGTACTCACGTTTTTTGATCAATCATCACCCAGAAATCCATCAAAGTCCTCATCTTCTGTATCAGAATTGAATTCCTGTGCAACTACCGGTAATCCATCGAAAACGCCGGGTTCCCTCTCGTTGTCAGAGTCACTCTCATTGCCTTGTGGCTCCACAGAAATGATGCCGGCTTTGCCAGCGCCAGCGTTTTCTCTCTCTCTCTCTCTCTCTCTCTCTCTCTCTCTCTCTCTCTCTCTCTCTCTCTCTATTTATGTTTATATATACACGCCCACACTTCACTGATTGGCCGACTTCTTCGCCGCATGCCTGTCCTCATTCACTTCCGCCTTTTCTCTATATAAACAGCGTGTCGGCTCTCAGTCAGGTTTTGGTACTCAGCGCATACACAAGACGCTCCGCATTATAAGGCGTGCTGTCCACTTTGGAGAAAATCTTAGACTTTTAATGGTGCCTTATAGGTGTGAAAATACGGTAATTTCTTGGGAAATGTAGCCCTGACATGCCTGATAACGTTACGTTTGCTGTGAACATAGTGTGTGTGTGTGTGTGTGTGTGTGTGTGTGTGTGTGTGTGTGTGTGTGTGTGTGTGTGTGTGTTTAAGCCTGTTACTTCAGCAGAGCCCCGAGCTTCAACAAAGAGCTGCACGTTGTCCAGGCTTTCTCAGCACCGCTGTCTCCTGCTACATCAGTCTGCTGCAGCTCTTCTTGGATGGGTCCTCTGTCACTGCCACCCTTGGAAGTCAGGTAACCAAGCCTCAAGCCATATCCACCCTGCTCAATTCAAATGAAATTCACTTGCTTTATATCTGTGAAATTGATATCAGATGGAGTCTGGGCAAATTCTGAGCCGTACCAAAATCTTCTTGCTGAGGGCCATTTCTCAGATGCCCGCTTCCACTCTCTTCTCCAGGCACATCACGCAGGTAATTGACACGCACGCACACACCCACCCACCAAAAGCTTCTTTTGATTTCTTCTCCTTGTTCAAAATCTTTCTGCTGGTGTGTTTACTGGTGCAGCTGAAGTCCCTGTGCGTGGACTTGGACCCAGAGGTGGCAGCAGCTCTGTCTGTACACTTGGACATTCCAGAGCGCCCTTTCCTCTGATAAGGCAACTTTGGCTCAATACTTCAACTCCAAATAACTGCGAGACATTCCAAATGTTTCTCTAACGTGTTCTTGGACGTATGCTCTCGCGGCCTGGGCCAAATTGGAGGACTAGAAAGTTGAGGTACTAGATCACTGGAAGTGGAATTTTTTTAAAAATGGCCCAATAAACCTCTAATATCTTTTTTGGCCAGGATTGATGTGAGTTTTTGTGACTTTTTGGACCTTCAGGATCCATTTTGTTTTCTTGTCAGAAGGCAGTAGTGTTCAGAGATGAAAGTCCTCCGGATTTTCCCGGAATTCCGGGTTTTTCAAATTTTTATGAAAATTTCTCCGGAGAATTGAGGAAAATTCGCATAATCCAGATATTAGTTGACAACATTGAACGAAGACGCGTTTGAGTTCGTTGTATTGCTTTCACGAGCGTAGCCATATTGAGGCACGAACACTAGTAACAGTAAAGAGATTTTTGTTTGTGTAATAACGACAGAAGGCATGATGGCATTTGACTAATGGTTTAGTAGAACGAATGGCAACTCGCAACAACAGTAGCAAGCGTCATTTTGCCTCTTGGGTTATACCATCTCAACTAGAAC
>NW_017805076.1:1369640-1373973 GCF_001891065.2 Hippocampus comes | reverse complement strand
TGTGTGTGTGTGTGTGTGTGTGTGTGTGTGTGTGTGTGTGTGTGTGTGCGTGCGTGCGTGCATGCGTGTGTGTCACACACACACACACACACACACACACACACACACACACACACACACACATTTATTTATTTTTTTATTTTTTCCGGAATTTTCAGAAAAGTCCACTTTCATCTCTGAGTGTTAAACGAAACATCACAATCTTAGTATTTCAACAGCATGAAAGCCAATCCCAGGGGTCTCAAACTCAATTTACCTGGGGGCCGCTGGAGTTCGGGTCTGGTGAGGCTGGGCCGCATCAGGTTTTCCACAATAAATGCATTTATTAAAACACAAGTCCGGCATGCATTGAATGCTTTTGCTTCTGCTCGAGCCTACAGTGCTTTAGTTACAGTTTTCCACAAGGAAAGCTCTGATAAAACATTCCATTGGTCTTAAATATCGTAATTTTTTTTCCGACACAAAAAGATGGAAAATAAATAAATAAACAAATCAAAGAACGTCATTTCCGCTGGTACCAGATCGACTCAGGGTCCTGCACCTGCATATGACGTCGGGCATGGCAGTCTGTGATTGGTTGAAGGTCAGAAACCATGGAAACAAAGTGTTTGTGGTGGCTGTTTAATATAAAATTAAATGAATAGTCAATTTAATGAAATTTGAATAGTTCAGCTAGTGGCTAACATCGAGCTAATTCTAACACGGACACACACACACACACATAAATCTTAGCTTGTGTATATGTAATAGTGCTAGCTCCGTGTTAGCGTCTGAGCACTCATTTACCCTGTTGTTGTGCGTATGTAACATCAGGTCTGGTGCTTCGGAGCACTCGGCTCCGGTGACAGCAACATTGGCATGTTGTTTATCTCTTTAAATGTGTATTCAGCAGCACTAGCGAAGGCAGCAGCGGCGGGTTGTTTACATCCGTGGTGTACACGTTTATTCAAGCTGGTGCGGGCACCATGGGCACGGTCACGTTGCCGCTATCGTCTGGGTGCTCCCAAGCTGTCGGCCTTCGAATGAGGCAGACATAACTATTCAACACGGTAGTGCTAACACATACAGCATCGAGATCAAACTCACGCGGGCCGCACTAACATGAAACTTTCATGTCAAGGTGGGGACCTCAAACTAGCGTCCCGAGACCAATGGCCGATACACTCTTCCCAGAAAATATCGGGTATATCTGGTTAACCTTGGAGGAAAAGTACATCAGATAAAAGTTACATTCTGTAAGGTTTAGGGTGTGGCTCCAAGAGAGAGAGACTTTTTGGGTTTTGGCCCGTTACATATGCCTCCTAATTTTCATCGACCCAGGGGAAACAGAACTGGGGCGGATAGGTTCAATTTGTTGGGTGCGCTTGTGAGCCTTTTATGTATTTTATTCTTTTTTTTTTTTTTTTTTAAATATAATCGCAAAAATCACATTCTAAAATATATATTTTGGCAGGCCTGATGTGTGTTTTGTATTTTTTCACAACTGTTAAAAACATTGTTTGATGATATCAAAAGCTTTGCTTTTGTTTTTCATCTTATATATCTAAAGACAAAACAACCCCAGTTTGAAGACTATCTGATCAAATCTTTCGTAGTTCCTTATAACCTCTATAAAAAGCCCAAAAAATACAGCCAAGTAAAAGAAAATTCAAAATGGTGAACTTCCTTTTGGGGATTTGCATGTGCCTCCAAGAAACTTTTACTTAAGTCTTGGTCTGTTATATGACGATGATGATGATGTACGATATATGGGCTGTTTGTAAAAACTACACAATAATCTAATAAAATATTGATGTTGTTGCCAAGCCTGATGTGTTTGCAAGATTTTGAGTTTTCGTGCATGTGAAATTAGTGTTCTCATGACGAACGGTACATTGGCACGACAACAACGTTCTGCAAAATAACTCACGAACTTAGACTTTGTGGCACCGTAATGGCAAGGCCTTTCGACGAAAAACCACAATATTCGCCATCGGACATGATCAGCATCTTGAGGCTTGAAATTTACACTTTTCAACGGGTTCCGTGCAGTGCATTAATAAAAAAAAAAAAAAAAAAAAAAAAAAGACACTACTAGTCGCACTAGGTGGTGCGACATGTACAGCAGAATATTACACAGATGTCTTAATGTTGCGACGATGTACATTTGAAGTTTGGGATTTTTTTTGGGAGCATGTGCAGGTAAGTTTGTTTAACGTAAGGCCCCAGAGACTTTTTGTGGGTCTTGGGTTGTTACATGTGCCTCCAACTTTTGGTAGCTCCTTGTGAAATGTTCTACGGGTCTTGGGTTGTTACATGTGCCTCCAACTTTTGGTAGCTCCTTGTGAAATGTTCTACCATGACTGTTTCATAAAAAAAATTGGAGAGGGTGCAACTCAGTCATTTTTTATGCTCACACTCAGACCTAGGGACAATTTAGAGTTCCATTAACCCATGCTTTTGGAATGTGGAAGGAAACCAGAGTACCCGGAGGAATCCCACACAGGCACGGGGAGAACGTGCAAACGCCATACAGCAAGGCCGGAGCCAGAATCGAATCCTGCATCTCTGCACTGTGAAGTGGATGTGCAAACCTATCGCCCAGTGCCACCGACAGTACATTAAATTGTAAAAAAAAAAAAAAAAATGACACTTGGTGGGACTATACAAATAACAATATGATCATATAGATTTCTTCCGGTCGCGACGATTAATGTACATGTGAAGTTTGGGATTTTTTTGGGGAGGATGTCGAGGGGAATTATTAAAGGTTTCCTCCTTGGTGGCGAAAGAATTATGTAACACAAATGTTGATGACCCACCCCCATCATACAGTATTTCGAAAACTCATGACTGTTGTTGTCCCAGGTCTTAGGATGGTATAGCCAAAGTTTGAAGTCAATCGTATGAATTCTCTAGGCCAGGGCTGCCCAACCACTCGATCCACCGAAAGCTCGCGGACTGGTGCCATGTCGATCGCAAGGGTTGAAGGCGGAAATGGAAAACAAATTTGGATTTGTGTGTCTGTGTGTGTGTTATTGATATTATATATTGTTGTGTTAGTGTACACACCACCCTACGCATCCTATCAGTTTCACTTTTACAAAATGAAATGGAGGCATGTGACCTGCATCACCAGAAGTTGTTGGCTGTTAGCAGTCTGCAATTTGACACTACAATCAGAGCTGTTGCGAGATACAGTGATCCCTCGCTACTTCGCGGTTCACTTATCGCGGTTTCAGTGCATCGCGGATTTTCCCAAAGTACTAGTGTAGGAGACTGTTTATGTTATTCACTTGATTTTCTGTTTTGTTGCATTATTTTTGCTTTCCTGAGTGTCTTTGAAGTAATCGTTAATTCACGTTTTTTCTGAGGCGGTCTTCGAACGCCTCTGGAGTTGAACGGCAGTTGAGAAGGCGCGTAGTACAACATCGACGTGTCTGTATTTGCTTCAGTGTGAAACAAATTAATAAAGTGAATGTTGTGAAAACCACCACGACAGCTCTGTTTACTTTGGAGCTGCAACACTGTACTCAGAAAAAAAAAGGCTGAATGACTCTGAGATTTTGTACATGCCTGTACTGTCTATGCAGCGGGCACTCATTCAAGGCGCATGATTGGTTCCTGGTGCGACATCGACCATTGACAGCACCGAGTGACCGCATCTTCGCAGTCCCGCCCAGCACCTTAAGTCTCATCACACCAGTGACTCTGGCATACTGTCTCTACTGTTTTTTCTACATGCGCGGCTGGAGCGAGAGAGGGGGCGGGTGTGGGCTTGTCCGAAAGCAGCAGCACGTCCCTCTTCGCCTCCTCATCAATACTGATTAATTGTCTTATCATTAACATATCGTCTGCGCGGAGATAGCTGGTCAGGAGCTAGCTGGAGTACGGTGGCTACAACGTCAGAGCGTCAAATGAGGGCAGCCTTCTACACCACCAGTCTTTTCCTTTTGTCTCAGAAGGCAGTGCTGATGAATGTTAATGACTGTATAAGGTTTTATAATTAAAGATTTAAGCAAATATGTGTACTGCTATAGTCTTTGTCTCAAATATGTAAAGTATAAATACTGTTTACATATTTTAAACATAATGTTACGCACAAACCCTTACACAAAACCTCCGAGTGGGGGCAAACGCGACTTCGCGGATTTTTGTTTTTCGCGGGGGATCTTGGTCCCCATTAACTGCGATAAGTGAGGATCACTGTATATGTATGTGTGTGTGTTTGTTGTGTGTGTGTGTGTGTGTGTGAGTGAATGGGCGCTGTCAGGTGCTGCTGCGCCAGCTGCATCTGGAGCCATCTGTGTCGAGGCTCTGTGGGAGTCGGGCGGATGACTTTAATGTACTTGAA
>NW_017805076.1:1364727-1369009 GCF_001891065.2 Hippocampus comes | reverse complement strand
CAGACAGATAGACAGATAGATAGATAGATAGATAGATAGATAGATAGATAGATAGATAGATAGCGGCCCAGTGGTCCAGTGCGACGACCTCACAGTGCAGAGGTCATGGGTTCAATCCCGGCTCCGGCCTTCCTGTGTGGAGTTTGCAGTTTGCATGTTCTCCCCGTGCTCGTGTGGGTTTTCCTCCCACATTCCAAAAACATGCATGGCAGGCTGATTACACACTCCAAATTGTCCCTCGGTGTGAGTGTGAGCGTGGATGGTTGTTCGTCTCTGTGTGCCCTGCAATTGGATGGCAACCGATTTGGGGTGTTCCCCGCCTACTGCCCAAAGACAGCTGGGATAGGCTCCAGCATGCCCCGCGACCCTTGTGAGGATAAAGCGGATCGGAAAATATATGGATGTATATACAGTAATTAACATTCCTCAGCATTGCCTTCTGAAAGAGACAAAAAGACTTGTGCTCGTGGCGATCTATCTGTCACCAGATAGCTCCTGACCAGCTGTCCTCATGCATGCACCCGATGTGTTTATGATAAGACAATTAATCGGTATTGATGAGGAAGAGGCGAAGAGAGACATGCTGCTTTTTTCGGACAAGCTAAATCACCTCTCTCTCTCTCTCTCGCTAGCGCAAACACAACAGCATGACGAGACACTGATGAGAGAGTCAACAGCGCGCGCTGAGACACAAGGGAAGGTGCTGGGCGGGGCTGCAAAAATGCGCAGCCAATCAGCTCACGGGATAAATCCACTTGTGCTGTCAATGGTCGACGTCACCCCAGGAACAAATCATGCGTAGAGCCATGTACAAAACCTCTGAGTCATTCGGCATAATTTATGAATACAGTACTTTGGAAAAAAAAGTGATGCAGTGGAGCCACGATAAATGAAGCGCAATATAGCGAGGGATCACTGTATCGATGAGGTATCCAAAGTTAGGAGAAGTTCATTGGTCATTTGAGCAAGGGCCGTTTCAGTAGAATATTGGGCCATGAACCCTGACTGAAAAGTTTCAAATCGATTGTTATCGGCCATGTAAACATTTAGATTTTGTTTGTTCTGGATTGAACAGCTAGTCAGGGACTAATCTTAAATTTTGTCTGTGAAACCGGGCCTCAGTCGACTAAAACTTGACCAGAAACAGTATGAACATGCCTAAAACTACAAAAAACTAAAATGACAACTTGACACAAAGACTCGACTAAAACTGAAACACGCCGCCAAAAACAACCCTGATGTGAAATGTGATGAGTTACACTCCAATTGTCAAGATAAAAGGGAAAATCTGTTGGTTGATAAAAATTTTAATGGCTTCAATAACCGCCAAAATGTAAACTTTGACAACAAATTTGTCATTATAGCGATAACGGGAGCAAAGACGTGCTCTGGAGTATTTTTGATGAATTGGTGGCCACTTCTTGACCACCAAAATCCTGTCAATTTTCCCAAAACAAAGTGTTATCTCACTTGTGTCTTAGGCTAGAATTATTTGTATGACGCTTTGTTAATTAATCCCACACCAAAGGGGACCTTTGCACCATGACTTGAGTCAAAGGCCTATTTTTGGGCCTTAACTTTCTTTCTAATTAGGAGGGAGTAGGCACAGATTTACGAGGGCAATGACTTTTTATTATACTCCAGAGTGAATCCATTTATGTTTCTAGACGACATCAGTGAAAATGGTTATTGTTCTGGGATTTGAGGGACACAATCACAAATCCAAGTCTATCGTGAGTTTGTTCCTCCAATAACCTTCGTCGAGCTATATTGGGTTTCATCTGAAGAGCAGGAGGTCTCTGTCACTGCGTGGCCAAAGAGGGAAGGCCTGATTGCGAAGTAGCTGCCAAGCTTGTTGGTAGGCCTCAGATGCCTCCTTGTAGTCCAAGTACGTGTGCAGATCAGTCCTCCTGCGGATATACAATCATATAATATTCATTCACACTTGAGTGATTGCATCAGCTTCTTTTCCGAAAGAACAGTTTACGGCAGGGGGGTCAAACTCATTTTTTTCGCGGGCCTGATTTTAGTCACAATTTCCCTTGGAGGGCCGTTATGACAGAAACCATACAAAGAAGTCAAGAACAACGGTCTCTTCAACTACTGTTTAAGTTACTGTTATAAGATGAGATTAGAAGACCATTATTTGTCTCACAATTCCCTTTTTTTCTTTTTTTAAAGATTGAGATAAGATAAGACTGAGGGGGTTTGGTAACAAGAAACTGCTTACAGTATCACTTTTCTTTATTAAAAATGAGAATTTGAAATTTGGTACAGATTTCAGATAGCATCTTGAAAGTTGACATCTTTGATTTGCTTTCGTGGGCCACATAAAATGATGTGGCGGGCCAGATCTGACCCCGTTTGGTTTATGGTATTCAATAGAGCATTGTCCTCCGTCAAAGCTGTACAACTTAAAACATCCAGCGGTTTGACTGAAAACTCAGTAAATGTGAAGTGATCATTTGCAGTCCATCCTAATTGTGGTGATAATCCACATTACAGGAGCTAGCCACAGACCATACAGTAAAAATACAGTCAAAGCTTTGCTGAGCTCAAAACTGTGGAGAGATATTCCAAATACATTCAATAATAATATGTGCACTTCCCTCAAACCACTGAAAAAAAGGCTGTATGGCTGTAAAGTTAAATTAATCTTTTTTATTTTATGTACTGTAAATTCCGGGCTACAGACCGCACCTGATTAAGAGCCGCATGCTCAGATTTATGAAGAAAAATCAATTTTGTAATTATATGCGCCGCACCGTACTATAAACCGCTGGCCAATGAGTAGGCGGGGGTTTGCTTCTGCGTCCCTGCCACCTGTAGCGCCTCCGGGTGAGGCCGAGGACGCGGTCCCCTGCTGAACCCCCGCAGAAAAAAAACACAACATTTCTTAAGGTTAAAATAATCTCCATATTTTTATGAGCATGATAAATGCATTTGCACAACGAAATTACGCTGAAACAATAAGAGGCCAGACAAAGAGAGATCTCGATGCGCATTTGTGTAGTTACGAGGAGAAATACTGCAGCCCACTCGGCTTTAAATAGAATAATGCAGTGACCTTTTTTATTTACAGTCCGAGTGAGAGGCAAATCAAATGTCAGAGGGTCTTCGTCCATATTTATTATTTCATCTGGGCTGATGGAATTCTCTGCTATCTTTGTTTATGTGAATGTGCGGAACGAAGCAAGTTTGTCCTCGTAATTGGGAGGGAGCTGCTGACACAACGTCGTCCGTGCCCGAATAGTAGAGCTAAAATCGGTCCTAAAAATATTGAGCCTGACCCGACTTGGCCCGAGGGTATTTAAGCCCGCCCCGGCCTGAGCCCGATCACTTAACTTGATTTGCAGGCCCGAGCCCGAAGCAAACCCGAGATTTCATATTTTATTTGTGAGGACTCGGGAGGAGGAGGGGTGATTTCTGATAACAAAGCCTGTCTTTTGTAACGAAATCTAAGTTAAACAAGACTGTATAAACATTTACATCTTTTATATTTCTGTTTCTGAAGAGGTTATATTAACCAACAATTTTCCATCATTGACGGATTTTTTTTCAGAGTGGACGGGGAAAATTTAAGGCCGTCCGTCATTTTGACGGGTTGAAACTAGGGCCATAAACCACAACAGCACATTGTGGGCTACATACGGCCACGGTAGATGTCAAAATTATACCATCCTCTGATATAAATAACCAAAATATTATGTCTTTCCTTTGTTTTGGTCTAAAGAAGCACAAGAACATTTGGAAAATGTTGAAATTTAATGAACATATTTACAAAACATTTCATGAAACACCTTACATTTCTTTAGACCAGGGGTGCCCAAACATTTTGGACCGAAGATCGACTTTTCGAACAACCAACCTCCCGCGATCGACGCGTTACGCACGCCATGATGAGCAACAGCCTGACATAGAGGTGTGCGACGCACATTTACAGCCTGTTAATTATCGTAGCTCACACGTACCGTTTTACAGTGCTTCCCTCGGCCCTCTAGATGTCAGGTTTCGGACAAGCCGAAATAAGTTTGGATCCCAAAAGTGTAGACTCCAACAAGGTCTCCGTTACAAAAATGTTTAATACAAAAAATTCGAACCGACAAAGTAGAACATAAAGCGCTGGTCCAAACAAGGACCAGGAAGAACAAAACAAAAACGAATAACAAAAAGCGCTTGCACAAAAAGGCAAGGGAGGAAAACTAGTATCGAGAATACAAATGAAAAACAATGTAACAACTACACGCAAGAAAAAGCAAATTCACAAAACAAAGCCATACAT
>NW_017805076.1:1349704-1364600 GCF_001891065.2 Hippocampus comes | reverse complement strand
GTATCAAAAGCGTGAACACGACGATGTCTATAGCAAAAGCGGTCTGAGAGCATGGAAACAGCAAGGCAATAAACAATACTCCGACACAGGTGAACTGAAGCAGAGTCCTTAAATACATAGTCCCCTAATGACTGGATTGGCAGCAGGTGTGCACCGAAGACCGCACATGCCACCTGCTGGTCAGACCAGAAACCGAACCGTGACACTAGATTGCTATTCTTTGCCCGTGCCCTCGGTGAATTGTACACGAAACAAACTCTGAATGAGGATAATGGTAAAAGATATAGCGCAATAGCTCTAATCACAAGCTGCAATTGCAGATTGCTGAACGCAAACAACTTCCAGTGACGCAGGCCATGCGCCACCATAGGTTAAAGATTTACCTGCTTTATTTTATTTTATTTTATTTTTTTAATACTTTTTGTGAAAATGAGACTGATAGGATGATTAGGGTGCAGTGTACATTAACACAAAAAAAACATATATTACTAACATGCACAAAGACACACAAATGGTTGTTTTTTTTTTCTCCTCTACACCCCTCGCAATCGACTTGGGACCAGTCCGCGATCTACCGGTCGATCGCGATCGACGTAATGGGCACCCCTGCTTTAGACAAATGTGCAATTTACTTTTATCATTCACATATATGCATTGCAACTGATCCCACTGATTGTACAAAGGCACAAAACATTAACAAGTAATTGGTATTGAAAAATATTGTAATGCACTTTAAGATTAAACGAGATTTATAAAGAAAGTAATTTTTAAACCATTTACACATGTGCATATAAAATCTAAATTTAATACCAGCCTACACTTTACACACGAAGGAGAGTGCTATGAAATGTGTAAAGAATAAAGTATTCACGTCTTTGATACCGCCTGCTGTGTTGGGTCTGTCTCAGTGACAGACTGAGACTGCTGTTGTCCTCTACTCTGATCAAAACAGTGTGTCCCCTAGCGGATAATCCATGAATTGCACCTTATTAAAAATATTCATTTTGTGTCTTTTATGCATTTTTTTCACTTTTAAATTATCCTGCGGGCCTGATCAAACCTCCTTGGGGGCCGGTTCCAGCCCGCGGATCGTATATTTGACACCACTGGCTTAGACCATCAAAATCACCATGATTTTGCTTGCCAAACAGTGTATCGCCATTGCAACCTAAATGTTAGGCAAGCCCGCGCCTGTCCATTTTTAAAACTCTTCTTGGCCCATACTTATTTGATGGCCTTGGACACAGCGTGAGAGTTGGCATTGTTCTCATGTTTGATGGTGTCTTTGTGTTAGCATTTATTCATTGATAAATTGATTGATTGGTTAACTGGTGATTTCTGAATTCAGTATTAAAGCATAATAATTTTTTTAATTCATTGTTTTTCTATGACAATTTTTGCTCCATGTACAGCACTTGAGATGCACCAATGGCTGTTTGAAAGTGCTATATAAATAAAGTTGAGTTGCGAAGGGACGTTTTACGCACACCTCTGTGCGTATGCAGACTTTATAAATTAGGCTGGTAACTAGTGTGGTGCAATAAAATACTTCAGTAAAGGAAGAAATAGAAGAATTAGTTAATTGTGCATTTCCACAGTCACTAACTTTTTTTTGTTGATCAAATGCTCATCCCTCATACACAGTCCAAGATAAAGAATTTGGGGTTTTGTTTGTCATTATGAAATTAGATTTGTGAAAACAATGGAGTGGCTTGATTTACGCTTCAGGGTAACAAGTGTGAGATGATGAAACGCCTTTGTTGTGGTACCTGAGAGAGTGAGGAAGTGCAGAAACGTCGGTAGACGACACAAGGGACAGGAATGAATGGAAAAGTTCAAGTTTACACAAAGCAGACCTAGAGAGAGACAGAGACATAAACATGGAAAAAATAGACACACCTAATTAAGATGATTTTAAATAGAAGATCTGCAGTCATCAAATAATCAAATGTATATATGTATTGATTTATTTACGGATTTTTTTTTTTGTTGGTTTATTTGGTTTTTTTTTGTTTTTTTTTTTTTTGTTTGTTTTTTACGAGAATACTGTATGCCTACCTAGCTTTCACTGTACCCAAGGCCTTCTTGGTGACTCCTTGTTTGAAGCCGCTGGCAGTGACATCAAGTTGCTGCTCGGGCACTTTACACCAGCTGACAGCTGAAAACACATCAACACGCAATGGGTCGTCATTTCCACTTGTTTGTTTGCTTTCAATGATGAACATTCTCGTTTTGTCATAAATGTCAATGACACAAAGATGGCCATACATAAACACAACTACATTTTTTTTGTAAATTGCCAGTTTTAAAACATTCATAATAACTAATAACTACAGAGTACATCAATTTTATGAATATTTAGTTCATTTTTAAAACAATGAAAAAGATGATGAATAAAGAAAATAATTAAAACGTTTCTTCCTCAAAAGTACAGCAAGTGTAGAACATCAGTGAACAACTAAAAATGTACCACTCCTGAATAATGAATGTAAAGTTTTGAATTTTTAAACTAAAAGTAATTGACAGGATAGAGGGGTTGATTTCAATGGTCCCCTAACAACAACAACTCCAAAATTGCTCTGCCTCAGTGAAGCCGGGTACCAAATGGCCTACGCACCGGTGCAGGTGACTGGTGGTTGGGGACTACTGCTATCATCTAAATCAGTGGTTTTCAATCTTTTTCGAGCCAAGGCACATTTCTTTCACTGAAAAAAATTGATAATCTTTCATATTTACTCTCACTCAGTGTGATAAATGATTTGAATGAACGCAGATCTGATATCCTGGCAGCAATCGATGAAAGACACACCAAGCTCTTCCTCCACAGCTCTCAGTCTTTCTCTGTTTTTAGTTTTTACAGCAGTCAGTTTATTTCTTTAGCCGCTTCGGATCTGAACATCACATTTACAATGGCTTTGCAGCTGGCAAGTATTAATTGCTCTGCCACTTTTTTGATTTAGCCACAAGTTCAGCAACATGGTCACTTGATTTCAAGGCTCTCGTTTATCTTTGCGCTTTTTCTCATGCACGTTGCTTGTTTCTCGGTGTATTCACGCAGGCGGCGAAAATACTCCACGTTGTTGTTTTCAAGTGAAGGGTGTTTTTGTTTGGAGATGGAGTTTAAGATTATTTGGGACCATAGCGCTGTTGGGAGAGCTTTTCACCACATACTAAGCACAACGAACATGGCCGAAAAGAACATTGGTGTACCGTTGCATCTCTGGTAAAGGTAAATCCAAATGAAAGATAGCTTTCGTTGTATTGCCTGGAGCCAGAAACTTTCCTTGTCTCGAAGCACAAGGCAATTAGCTAGCTGCTGCTGCTACCTACTGGTATGGAAGAGGGCTACATGATTACTCTGCCAGGCGAAATTGGATAATTTCCCACAGCACACCTGACAATATCTCGTGGCACACCAGTGTGCTGTGGCACAGTGTTTGAAAAACACCGATTTAAATGATACAGTATTGTAAGAAATATCTCACTCTGCAAGACTGAACCATCAAAATAGAGAATACACACACACATTCCAACACCCCAATGGCAAGCAAGATAACAGCATCGTGTTCAAATGGCAGTCGGCCAGCGAGGGCTGGCAGGCCCCATTTGCATACAAAGGATGGGAACTCGATAGCAGATCCAAACTTGGCAACACCAACCACAAGAACTGCGAGGCGCTCTCGTCTTAATTTCTTTTCTATCACACAAGGCAACAGAACAATTAAACTAGAGCGGCTAAACGGTACTTCGCAACTCTGGCAACGGTGGGTTACATTGGGAGTGTAATTTTTTTTGAGGATGAAGTACATCAGATTAAAAAGCTACTTTGATCAAATATGACCTCGATACGTTTCATTTGTCTTCACGAGCGTTAATGGCATCAAAATCTGTTTGTTTTTTTTTTCCTTGGCTAACAGCCTTTGGCTAAATAACACAACACAATATGCACATCTTTTTTGTATAAAAAGTTTTCTTTTCCTTGTCATCTTGAACATCTTAGAATGAAATACCCAGAGTTTTAAGACAATCAAATAAAATCTTGAGTCGAGGAGGAATTAAAAAAAAAAATAGACCTCTACAAAAGGCCCAAAATTCAAAACGGCAGACTTGCGTTTCCAAGAGACTTATTTGTAGGTCTTAGGCTCTTAGATATACCTCCAAAATGTCATCTATCTTTGGAACGACTTTCACAAAAAATTTGGAGCCGGCGTTGTTGAGACATTGTTGAAGATTGCAAAATGACCTAAAAGTATTAATGCTGTCAGTAGACCTGATGTGTTTGCAAAGTCTCATGAGTTTTCATCCATGTATAGAGCCTGAAAATCAGTGTTGTTTTCTTGGTGAACAGCGCACTGATATTACGACAGCGTTTCATGAAAAATCACAAACTTCATGTTGGAACATCTTGAAGACCTAAAAAATTATGTGCTAAATTTGGTTATCCCGCTGCGAGAACATCAAAGAATTAAACATATTTCCTTCAGCCAGTAGGTGGCGCAACCACTGCAATGAAAACAACTTTAAAGATGTCTTCTGGGCGAGACTCATCAAAGATATGATCTTGTGGGTCAAGTTATAGTAGCTGTTGGAGTCAAGGTGATGGCGAATTTTCAAGTCAATTCAAAATGGTGGACTTCCTGTTAGGTTTAGCATATGCCTTTTTGTAGGTCTAGGGCAGTGACATATACCTCCAAAATGCTGTCGATTTTGGTGACACAAACCAACTGCTTCGTTAAAAATGTTTCGGTGGTGTTGTTGAGCCATTTTTTGTGCTGTTGCTGTTGCTAGGCCTTATGTTTTTTTTGCAAAGTTTCATGAGTGTCTGTGCATGTTTAAGCCCTTTAAGATTATTCTCACAAGGGTCACGGGTATGCTGGAGCTGTCTTCTAGCAGTAGGCGGTTGCTAGCCAATCGCAGGACACACATAGACAAATAACCATTCATACTCACAATCACACCGAGGAACCATTTAGAGCATGGGTGTCCAAACCTTTTGGGCCGAAGATCGACTTTTCGATCAACCAACCTCAGGAGATCGACCCGTTACTGCGCAGGCGCATGCTCATACACACGCACGCCATGATGAGCAACAGCCTGACACGGAGGCATGCGACGCACTTTTGCAGCCTGTTAACTATCGTAGCTCACACGTACCGTTTTAAAGTGCTTCCAACTGCCCTCTAGATTCCTACTCTTTGCCCGTGCCCTCAGTGAATTGTACACGAAACAAACTCTGAATGAGAATAATGAAAACGATAAAAGATATAGCGCAACAGCTCTGATCACGAGGTGCAATTGCAGACTGCTGAACGCTAACAACTTCCGGTGATGCAGGTCATGTGCCACCGTAGGTTAAAGATTTACCTGCTTTATTTTATTTTTATTTTTTTTTACTTTTTGTGAAAATGAGACTGCTAGGATGATTAGGGTGCAGTGTACATTAACACAAAAAATATATTACTAACATGCACAAAGAAACACAAATGGTTGTTTGTTTGTTTTTCTCCTCTACACCCCTCGCAATCGACTTGGGACCAGTCCGCGATCTACCGGTCGATCGCGATCGACGTAATGGGCACCCCTGATTTAGAGCGTTGAATCAACCTACCATGCATGTTTTGCACATGTGCTACCACGAAGATGATTAAAAAGAAGTTCTCATCAAACGTGTGAAATTTTGACATATGATCATCTGGGTCAAATTACGGCAATGTTTATTGTCATGGCGAATCATCAGACTTTGCAGCTCCGTAACGGCCACATACTTCGCTGTCATAGGCAAATGTTTCGTGAATGACACAGGTATTGGTTTTCACAGAGTTTGTTGCTTCAATGTTTTTACATCTTTTTGTAACATGTTACTATGATAAACTGAAATATAATAACAATCATTTCATAAGTGTCAAAGGATTTTACAGACAATTACATGAAGTTTATGCAAAGAGTCAATATTCTTTTTTCAAGGCCTCAACAAATGCTGTCAGTTAATTTCTGGGTCACGTCCTGACTGGAGGCAGCTCATTCTTGCATAATCAATGCTTGGAGTTTGTCAGAGTTACTGTTTATTCATTCACCTCTTGAGGACTGATGACAAATTCTCAGTGGGATTAAGGTCAGTGGAGTTTTCTTGCCGTCCAAGGCAAGAAACTGTCGATGTTTAGTTCCCTGAGCCACATAGTTATGACTCATGCCTTTTGGCAAGGTGCTTCATCATGTTGGAAAAGGTATTGTTTGTCAACAATGGTTCTTGGATGGCTGGGAGAAGTTTTGGTACCATTCGATATTCATCGTTGTGCTCTGAAGCAACCAACTGTGAGTGACCCCAATCCCTGGGCTGAAATGCGACCCCACATATGAATGGTCTCAGGATGCTTTACTTTTGGTATGACACAGGATCGATGGTAGTGCTGACCTTCTCCCAACAAGTGGTGTTTTTTTTTGGGTTTTTTTTGTTTTGTTTCTGGATACCCCCAAAAAACGGAAAGGGGATTTATCGGACTTAACAGTCATCACGGTCCAGTCCTTGTACCTTTTGCAGAATATCAGTCTGTCCTTAATGTTTTTCCTGGAGAAAAGTGGCTTCTTTGTTGTACTTCTTGACACAAGGCCATCCTTGGAAAGTCTTTGCCTCACTGGTCATGTAGATTCACTCATACCTGCCCGCCGCCATTCCTGACTAAGTTCTGAAAAGGTGGTGCTCCGATAGCGCAGCTGAATCAATTTTAGGAGACAGTCCTGGTGTTTTGTGGTCTTTCTTGGACGCCCTGAAGCCTCCTTCACAGCAATTGAAGCACTCTGCTTCAACTTCAATTAAGCTCATTTTCATGGCAAAGAGGGACTTTATTCAGATGCATCTGATCACTCTTCAAATCATTATGGAGGTCATGCAAATTGCCATCATAAAAAAAATATGGTGTAGACTCTGTGAATATTAATATACAGTATGCGTCATTCTCAAAACTTTTGGCCACAGCTATATTTGGAGTAGTCCACCATCAAGGTCATGAGGCTTTTGTGTCAAATTTCAGTTGGATTCATTCAAAGGGGTCAGTGCAGAGAATTAACATGTAGAAAAAAAAAAAAGAAAAATTTTTTTTTTTAGTAATCACTAGGTGGCGCTATACATATAACAGAATACTATCTTATAGATGTCTTCATGTCACACTTACGTACATGTGAAGTTTGGGATTTATTGGAGCATGTGCTGGGGAGTTATTAAGCATTTCCTTCTTTGCGGTGAAAGAATTATTAAACACAAATTTCGATGCCCCAGCCCTGTCAAAAAGTATTTAAAAAAAACTCAATATTTTTGTTGTTGTCTTAAGATGGTATAGCCAAAGGTTGAAGTCAAACGGATGAATATTCTTGGACAAAGATGCAAAAGTTTGACCTCTGTAAATGTCTATGCCCGCCGCCATTCCTGACTAAGTTCTGAAAAGGTGGTGCTCCGATAGCGCAGCTGAATCAATTTTAGGAGACAGTCCTGGTGTTTTGTGGTCTTTCTTGGACGCCCTGAAGCCTCCTTCACAGCAATTGAAGCACTCTGCTTCAACTTCAATTAAGCTCATTTTCATGGCAAAGAGGGACTTTATTCAGATGCATCTGATCACTCTTCAAATCATTATGGAGGTCATGCAAATTGCCATCATAAAAAAAATATGGTGTAGACTCTGTGAATATTAATATACAGTATGCGTCATTCTCAAAACTTTTGGCCACAGCTATATTTGGAGTAGTCCACCATCAAGGTCATGAGGCTTTTGTGTCAAATTTCAGTTGGATTCATTCAAAGGGGTCAGTGCAGAGAATTAACATGTAGAAAAAAAAAAAAGAAAAATATTTTTTTTAGTAATCACTAGGTGGCGCTATACATATAACAGAATACTATCTTATAGATGTCTTCATGTCACACTTACGTACATGTGAAGTTTGGGATTTATTGGAGCATGTGCTGGGGAGTTATTAAGCATTTCCTTCTTTGCGGTGAAAGAATTATTAAACACAAATTTCGATGCCCCAGCCCTGTCAAAAAGTATTTAAAAAAAACTCAATATTTTTGTTGTTGTCTTAAGATGGTATAGCCAAAGGTTGAAGTCAAACGGATGAATATTCTTGGACAAAGATGCAAAAGTTTGACCTCTGTAAATGTCTAAAAATGGTCAAAAGTTGGACTTTCAAAAATTCATAGCTTACTTCATTCGATGGCCTAAATCGAATATTGTGACTTTCTGGCAAAGGGTGTGGCCATGACAGCACCATTAGTGTGATTCATGTCACCGTAACAATAAAAATTGCAATAACTTGACCGAGATAATCAGAACTCTAATATTCACTCATTTGATAATAGTCCAGGCCTGAAGACATTTACAAACTTATTTTTCATTGCAGTGGTTAGCACCAGTGACTGGCGAAACAAAATCTATGTTTTAATCTTTGAACACCGCAAGGATTTGTAATTTCGCCACAAAGATGCGTCGGCATCGAGTAATTGTCTCTGGACATTTGCCTGTGAGAGGCAATGATAAGAGGTTTAGCAGATTATGTTCTCTTGGCTGGCAAGCTTTTGGAGCAAACAGGGACTGCAATCTGTCGATAATTGGCCCTCTTTCCGGGGCTGGCCCGACCTGCTGAGATTGGACAGCCTACCCCTAAATCGGAAGGTTCCATCACTCTTTCTAGAAATATAGATTACTGTTTGAACCTTCCGTTACAGTCCACATGAGAGTAGGGTAGGTTACAGGTGATTAACGAGCCTTTAGGAATGGCTGTGGCATCTTGGAGGCTAAAGCTAACTAGCGCTATGATAGACTCTCAACCCAGATAGCTTTCTATGTAGATTAGAGCGTTACACTTTACATACTGATTCACTACTTACTGCTGTATTGCATACTGATGCTGAATAGTCTTTGTGAGACATGGTGGAAACTTAGTCAGTTTTTACGGCTCCAAAACTTTGTTTGTTCACATGCTGTATGTCCTCGCAAGAAGGGCCGGGGGTGAAGCCTTTATTTCCAAATTTGCTCTCAAACTTAGCCCTCGTTCTAACAATGCCTTTAAAACATTTGAAGTTGGAATTGCAGTTATTTACTGTGCCCCTGACTCCTACTCTGGCTTTTTATATGTATTTTCTGAACTTTCCACTAACTTGATGACTCACTCAGATAAAATGCTTATTATGGGTGACTTTAATATTTATATGGCTCTACCGTCTGAAACCCAACTGCAGAGTTTCAGACAATAATTGATACTTTTGGTCTCACGCAGATAATAGATGAAGTGATGCATAAAAATAGTAAGACCTTACATTTGGTATTAACATGAGGTTTAGCATCCTCAAATGTCATGGTAAGTCTTGGTTCATTGCCTTCGTCTTGACCACAACCACAAGACGCGGGGGGGGGGGGGGGGGGGGGGGGAGGGCTCCCTTGACAGATCTGTGAACGGTTGTTTTTTTTTTTTTTCTTTCTTCAATAAATCTCATAATTTTTTATAAATACTTTCGTTGTGTTGTTTCCTTGGACAAGACAGGCTCAGTAGCGGCCCCTGAAAGTTTTAACAAAGCAGCCCTGGTTGTACTTTTCACTATGAGCTCCAAAAAATTGGAGGCAGTAACAGTAAGTAAAACCTTCAAAAAAAGTCTCTTGGAGCCATACCTTGAACTCTAACAGCATCTGCGCCATTTTGATGTGATATCTTGTTCATTTGCTCCAGCATTAACCAGAAATACCTGATATTTTCTTGGAAGAATGTTCAGGCTTTTATGATGGTGAAACCGGTTTGTAATGTTTTGTGAAACGCTACAGCCAGTACGACACACTGTTTGACAAGAACATTTTGTTATTGAAGGTCATAAAAACTCACAATGGTGAACAAAATCCATATTTCCGAGGCCATTTTCAAAGAAATTCAAATTCCAGTGTGCCAGTACACCAACTCGGCAGTATGGCAAAGTTGCCCGGGCTGCAGGGGCCCTTCATTGCTGCTTACAGCTGTTTAGGATTACTTTTTGTCAGATTCAAGTTATTTCTCTGACCAAGGTGCGTTTTTTTGTTTTCGGGGGGTCAACAACAGTGGGGTGCAAAACAAATTTGGTCTTTTGTGTACAAGGTGTGTCAGAAAAGTTACAGAACCCGTTTTCATCCTTCAGTGTAACCCAGATGATCAACCAGCACGTCTACAAAGAGATCCCGAGGCGTTTGGTTCATTTCTTGAGTGAGAAAATATGATATTTAACGCAAGACAATTCATGCCTTTTGAGCATCTGACAGATCCTGGCCGAAAAGAACATTGGTGTGTGGCAGCAAACTCTCTCGGTACATCAGCTGGATCTGTATGAATGTATTCTAATTTCTCAAGCTCAAGGGTGTCATCAAGGGGAGACGTTTTGAAAACGTGGACGACATCAAGATGGCCGTGAAGACAAAGTTGTGGAGGATCACGAAAATAATTCATAGAATACGTATGAAGGTACGATAGACTCCGGGGATTACGCCATGGGAATAATTTGTGTTTTGGATTTTGTAACTAGATTCCAACAACTTTTCAGACACACCCTGTATGACCGACTTGACCACACTACCTGCCCCACAGGGTGTGATGCATCCTTGTCCTTCCTTGTGCTGGAGCTCAGTCTGGTGACGGCTGAAGGGAAATTCCAATTCCGAATGGAGAAAAACTGGTTGCGGCACTGAGAAACCAGCAGGGAGGTCTGATATATGGGAGCATCTGAATAGCACAGAGAGAGCTCTCAATTAACACAGTGAATACTCCTGGGAACATACACATTGTTCTGTATATGCTACACTGAAACCAAAATCATTTGTACAGGTGAAGAGCTCTTCAAAAAATGCAGAGAATAGTCCATCATGTCTATGTCTTTTATATGACAAAAGAAAATAGGTATTTGAACCATGCGGTAAGCCTTACCTTGTGATCAAAGCTCTTTGCATGGCCTCATGGCTAAAGGGGCATTTTCCTATCACTACGGTGCTAAAGTAGAGTGCCTCCTGTAGGTAATGGAACAGAAGAGCACCCTGGAAGCCCAACACCCCCCAGCGAGCCATCTTATCACTGCATGAGAGAGACAGAGTTGACTCTCCTCGACCGGGCTTTAACCGCAGTAATCCTGTGCTATGGTAGCCCATCCCCGGTTCAAGAGGGTCAGCAAGGCCACCTGGTACAGACTTGGCTCCTGTTCTATGAATATCATAGACCTGTAAATTCAGCCTGGCGCAACATATAGGGCTCACGTTTGACGGGGCACTGTTCTTCAGAATCAGCTCGGCTGAAGTTAAAGCATGTGTCTCAAGATGTGTTTTGGTAGATGGGCTCTGTGAAGGCTCACCATCACTTGCAGATGAGGACAAAGGCAAGGAAAGGGGCTGTTTTGATTCTTGAATGTCATCTGGTTTTGTCTCTTCGGGGTCATTTTCTTCTTTAGAGGGCCGCTTAGAATCTTGGTGTGGAATATGTGCTTCGCATTTTCTTTTCAGCCCTACTCCAACTGTCCTGTGATCAGTCTTCATGGATGTGACAGAAGTACACACTTGAAGCTGCCTCCAATTTGTGGGGATTATGGAGGCATCACCACCTAGTAGACAAGAGTTGCATATAAATTAGGATGAGGTGTTCCCTGTTTTTAAAGGCTATTACAGTATGACAGTTATATCTGGTCAGTAATAAACATGTGTGAAAACCCGGAACCATTGTAAATAGCACAGCCACCTTATGTATGCATAAGATGCATATATGCAACTTATATTTACCATATATTGCATTCTATACTGTGTACAGTTCTTTTTCTCTCCCGGGCTTTCACACCACTAGCGTCGAAAACACCTCGGCAGTGGCGCTGCCATTCAAACAAAGGCGCTAAAGACACAGACGTATAACGTCATCAATCCCATTACTTGAACATAGAAGGCAACCAATCAGATAACTGAATCACCAATCATGCGCAAACAACACCGCTAAGCACTAAGCTAGTCAACGAATTATCTCTGATTTTAAGGCAGCGGGGCCCAATACATCGATCGCAATCGACCGGGAGCCAGAGGACCGCAAGGGGTGGAATGGAGGAAATGGGTGGGAAAAAAAGATTTGTGTGTCTGCGTTTTTAGCTTTCGTTCATGTTCGGGCTGTTGCTCATCGTGGAATGAGTGCATATGTGCGCGAGTGCATGGTTGGGCAGCCGCGTGCGTGTGTGTATTCTTGCACGTGCGCGATCGGTTCAATCGTGGGAAGTTGGTCGCTTCAAAAGTCGATCTTTGGGCAAAAAAGTGTGTGTGTCTGTGTGTGTGTGTGTGTGTGTGTGTGTGTGTGTGTGTGTGTGTGTGTGTGTGTGTGGGCGTGTGCGCACGCACGCACGCGCGAGGAAGGGATGCCCATGTGTATGATGTGGCTCTTTGCAGTAACACGATAAAAAAAATTGTCTCTTTGTACCTGACTGGTTGGCCACCCCTGCTCTATATTGTCGCTAGTGTGAATGTTTGTTTGTCTGTGTGCCTGTTGATTGACTGGCAACCATTCAGGGTGTACCCCGTGACCCACGTGAGGATAAGCGGATCAGGTAATGGAGGGATGGATTTGCACAAAACTAATGTGTGATCATTTCAACGACATTCTGATTTTTTTGTGACACAACAATAAATGTGATTGGCAAACAAACATTTGTGAATGTCTAAGTATGTACAGAATGTGGACCAGTAGAGGAGGTGCCTTTACATATTCACAAGAAATATAATATAATGATAGTAGTGGAAAAACAGCAGACATACTATTGGCAAAATAAACAAATAAACCAAAAATATCACAAAAAATAAAGAAACATTCGTACACACACTAATTCCTACGGAAAATCAATTGACGTTAGTCCTTCCATACAGTCCAGCAGAAACTTACATGGCGTATGACTGGTGAAGAAGAGGAAAGAAATTCCTGGCTGAAGCCTCCATTTCCCTTGATGCATTGTCTGACAAAACACAGAGCTTCCCCTTCCGCTCACAGCTCTGTACAACTCCTGGGTGAGATACCTACAATATACACACAAAAATATTATGCTCAATGAACCCAAATCCGGTGGCACGATGATCAACTGTTCATCACCTCCACCTCATAGCACAGAGGTCATGGGTTCGATTCCAGGTCCTGGCCTTCCTGCGCATAGTTTGTCTGTTCTCCGGCCTGCGTGCATTTTCTCCGATACTCCAGTTTCCTCCCACATTCCAAAAACATGCACCGTAGTTTGACTGATCACTCTAAATAAGGGGTGCCCATTACGTCGATCCTGATCTACCGGTAGATCTAAGACAGGTCCCAAGTAGATCCGAGTAGTGTCGAGGAGAAAAAAAACAAACAACCATTTTCCCCATTGTGGGACAAATAAAGGATATCTTATTTGTGTGTCTTTGTACATGTTAGTCATATATTTTTTTTTGTGTTAATGTACGCTGCACCCTAATCATCCTGTCAGTCTCATTTTCACCAAAAAAATATTTCAAAAATAAAATAAAGCAGGTAAATCTTGAATTTACGGTGGTGCGTGATTACGTCACCGGAAGTTGTTAGCGCTCAGCAGTCTGCAATTGCAGCTTGTGATAGGAGCTGTTGCGCTCTATCTTTTATCGTCATTATTCTCATTCAGAGTTTGCTTCGTGTACAATTCACCGAGGGCACGGGCAAAGAATAGGAATCTAGGAGGGCCCAGGGAAGCACTTTAAAATGGTACGTGTGAGCTACGATAATTAACAGGCTGCAAAAGTTCATCGCAAGCCTCAATTTCGGCTGTTTCTCATCATGGCGTGCGTGTGTGTGTGCGTGTGTGTGTGCGTGTGTGTGTGCGTGTGTGTGTGCGTGTGTGTGTGCGTGTGTGTGTGTGTGTCCCGGTAAGGGTAGATCCCGGGAGGTTAGTTGATCGAAAAGTAGATCGTCGGTCCAAAAAGTTTGGGCACCCCTGCTCTCAATGATCCCTAGGTATGATTCTGAGTGTGAATGGTTGTTTGTCTATGTGTGCTCTGCGACTGGCTGGCAACCAGTTCAGTGTATACCCCGCCTGCTGAACCAAGACAACTGGAATAGGCTCCAGCACGGCTGTGACCCTCGTGAGGATAAGCGGCTTGGATAAGATAAGATAACCTTTATTTGTCCCACACTGGTGAAATTTGCAGTCTACAGCAGCAAAATGGGGGGGGGGGGGTAGAAAATAAAAAACAAATAATGGATGGATGGTTGGATGAACCCCAAATCATTGATAGTTGATTATCTGAAAATGCAGCGAACTGAGCCAAACTCGGTAACAGGTATTTCTACCATCCTATTAGCTTTAAGCAACCCCTTAGCTTCATTTGGTGAATGTATCACATATAATCTATGGGACAAAGCACTTGAAAGTAAGGCTGAATGATTGATTTTTTTTTTTTCATTTAAATAATCATCTATGATATTGTGACTTCGTGATCGTCAAAGCAGCATTTTTTTTAAAGCGCTCTTATTCCCCATCCCCTTCCCCACCCTCAAGTCATTCGTGACCCTGGGTGACTCAGGGCGTACAAAAGCCGGTGCTACCGGGAAAACAGTACTTCCAAACCTTCTCGCGTGAACACGAGGATTCTGCGTGACCGGACGCCTTGGCGGTCATTTGGGACTCATAGAACCGTAGTTACATAGGTAATCGTCGATCTATGACAGTGGTCCTCAACTAGAAATGCTGTAGGTCCACTTTTTTTTTTTTTTTTAATAAGACCAAGGTCCGGTCCCATGCACGGCGGTCATGGGGAGCAGGGCTATATGCCCATTTAGTATGGTCAAGCCAAGCTTATACAAATCAACACTCCTCACAACCAACCAATAATGGGGTGCATGAAAATAACAATTATTCACTTTGCCAGTACACAGCAAA
>NW_017805076.1:1347360-1349599 GCF_001891065.2 Hippocampus comes | reverse complement strand
CATGAAAACAAAAATATCCTTTTCATTTGTACAATTCCCCTTTTCACATCCCCTCTGAAATCACTGAAAAATATATCAGAAGAGGAGTTAAGAACCATTTTAAAAACTGACACAAGGGAGCACAGGAATGTGCAGTGTTGTTCTTCCACTAAAGGTGAATGCAATGTCTGAGGCATGCAAATATTATTTGAGGACGCCATTGTGATGTTCATTTCCCATGTTGCGGTGTTCTGCTGTTAAACAGCTGCAAAGATCCCCGGGTAGACGGGAGCAAAACTGCACACAATCGAAACCTCCCGCGATTCGTCTTGTCTAATTGTCTGTGTGCGGCTCTCCTGGACTGAAGCTGTGAGCACACGGTGGCGTCGCGCATGCGTCTGTTTCCTGACACAATCATCCATTTTGAAAGCGTGTGTATTGGGATAGACGCATGCTGACGCTTATGTATGGGCACACCTTAAATTCAGAGGAGCCAATCAGCGCATCGTTATCGCCGACTTGCCCTGCTCAGCCAGGGTCTCCACTCCAGTTAGTCAAACATTATACAACACACAGTCGCGCTACTGCGGTCCTCTGCAATACATCTGTTAGTGCACGCAAAGAATACAACGGATAATTTTAACAAGCGATCGCGGTAATGCGCAGATTATAGTCCACAAATATAAAATGTATAACGTAAAAATCACTTTATAAATTATTATTTTATACAATTTGCCGAGGGTCCGGACAGAGGAGGTCCGGACAGAGGAGGTCGGCGGTCCGGAAGTGGATCGTGGTCCGCCAGTTGAGGCAGTTGGATCTATGACATCCCTCCAGAAAGCCACAGAGAGCAGTGCTGAAAGTAGGGAGCGACTAATATCAGCGAAGTCACGAGGAATCTTAGACACAAGCCTCACTAAGAAGCTTCTGAAGAGCCAAAAACCACACCGAGTGGAAGGGGAGTGTTGACATCCCATTGCAAAATCTGGAGAAAGTACTAGGCGACGACCAGCAGGAAGCAGCACAGATACAGTACACTACATTAGTAAGCCAAGGCGAATCAGGGCATATAAAAGCCCATGACAGCCGGAAAACAGTTCCTCAGAACCTTCTCGCATGAAGATGAGGGCTCTGAATGAGCAGAGGCTTTGGCGGTCATTCAGGGCTCATGGAATCGTAGTTCCATAGGTAACCAATATTTTATGATGTCCATCCGGACTGCCAGGGGACAATGTTGAAAGCATGGGATGACTAATAACGCACAATAATGAGGAATCTCAGACATAAAGCCTCTGAAGAGCCAAAAACCACACCCAGTGGAAAAAGAGTGGTGATATCCACACTGTAAAATATGGAGAAAGTGCTTGGTGACGGATGATGTGAGGGCACAAGAACTCCAGATTGATTCCCAATTTCAGGCAGAGGAACAAAACATGCGAACCAGATAGCGTGGTTAAAATGAGATGTGGACAGGGCCTTGGGAACAAAAGTAGCATTCGCCCACAGAGTGACACTTGCACCATCCAGGTGCCACCTCAGACGAGATGGGCTGACAGTGCATTGCAACTCACTGAAATGCTGAGCTGAGGCAATGGCAAGCATGAAGCAGTGTTATGAGAAGGGAAGCATTGGTGATGGCCTTAAGGGGGGGCCAGTACAGAGTGTCAAGAACCGAGTGGAGGCCCCATTTAGGGCTTTGAGGTGCATCACAAGGACAAAGCCGCAGAGCCCCCCAAAGGAAAGACAAGACAAGGGTGTGGCACCTCAATCAGCCTTTGTCAACCCGAGCACGCTGAGCAGAAATAGCTGCAACGTAAACCTTCAGAAGAGATGGAGCGTGACCCTGATCCAAGAGAGACTGCAGGAAATCTAAAACGGTGGGAAACTGCAAAACAGCTCCATAAAAATCCACCTGTTAGAATAAATAAATCAAGTAGAAGGAGCCCTGGCAGAGAGAATGGTATGCTTGACCGATTCCGAACACTGGGTCAGCAGTGGGTCAGGCCCCCCAGCTGCCAACACACAAGCGGAGGCGACAGGGGTTGCGATGCCAAATCCAACCCCTGCATTTGAACAGCAGATAGGCCACGGGTCGGAGAAGCTCAGATAATGCAGCAGGGGAAACCACGTCCTGGCTGGCACAAAGAGGCCACCATCACTAGCGTGTGGCCCTCCTGAAGTTGGCCACAGCAACTCTTCAACCACTACTGGCTATGCTGTGTGTGTGTGTGTGTGTGTGTGTGTGTGTGTGTGTGTGTGT
>NW_017805076.1:1345124-1347310 GCF_001891065.2 Hippocampus comes | reverse complement strand
CGAGCCACACACACACACACACCCCCACACACAGCCATCTCGTTACCTCTGCGTCCCGCATCCTAGACGCATCATTTTCCGGCCAGACGCACAGTTCCAAATAATGTGCATTTTTGGGACGCAAGGAAATTTCTCAGTCAAAACAAAAAAAAACCTATGGTACATCTTTTTTTCCTGTAACGATCGCAGTTTGACAGTCGCCGCCATTGCTGTTTTGATTTCGCGTTAAGTAATCTTGAGTGATGAGATTTCCATTCTCGCGAGACGAGATTGGCGAGATCGGCAAACAATTACCAAGTTGTGTAACGTTAAATCAAGTGTTGCGACCAAGTGTTGCGAAAGTTTATTGCGGAGATATCACAGAGGAAACAGCTAAAGTTGGATAGTTTTTCGCGATAATAAGTTGACTTTGAGAAAGCCTTGCATCATTGGAAGCAGAGTAAAGAGAGGTGAATTTATGAACTCAATGACTGATCCATGGGATGCAATAAGAACCTATTTCTCAGCAAATCTATGCCTGAATTATTTAAATTTTTGCAGCATTTGTTTATAAGAAATACACCTATTATCAATGTATGTTGTTGTTTGTGTTATTGTCATATGCAATTACGTCATCAATTACGAGTACGTCATCTGTTGGAGCCTTCTCCTTGATGTATTCATGGAGCTTGGATGTTTCATCCTGGACAGTGGCTCTCACACTCACTAGTCCCCGGCCTCCTTCCTTTCGGCTTGCGTACAGTCTCAGGGTGCTGGATTTGGGATGGAACCCTCCATGCATGGTTAGGAGCTTTCGGGTCTTAACGTCCGTGGTCTGAATCTCTTCCTTTGGCCACCTTATTATTCCTGCAGGGTATCTGATCACTGGCAGGGCATAGCTGTTTATTGCCCGGGTCTTATTCTTGCCATTGAGCTGGTTTCTTAGGACTTGCCTCACTCGCTGGAGGTATTTGGCCGTAGCCGCTTTCCTTGTTGTCAGTTCGAGGTTGCCATTGCCTTGTGGTATACTTTGCCCAGATGTAATGTAAATCTTGACGATGTTAATGTACAAATGCAACATTTGAATGAAAATAAACAGAGAGAAGAATAAATATGATGCCATCTAGCAACTATTTTTCCACAAAAATGACATTAGTTGTCCTAATGTTGGCAACATTCTGCTGTCCTGCATTGTGGAGTGAAGAGGACCAAGAAAATTGGCCTGATAATACTGGAACCAAATTGCCAGTTTCATACACTGTATGTATTCGGTGTATTGTAGTCATCATTGTATTATACATCCCTCTCAAAATGTGAATGTTAATATATGAAGAATAATCCGCAATCGCCTAATTTACTGCTGATTTCAAAGACCTCCAAGAAATTCAAAGCAGTCCAAATAATATTGAGCGAGGTGCAGAATTTACATGTCGTCTTCATTCTGACAACTCGATTTTGAGGTCAAATAGACGGCGTGATCTAAGGCCATGTACATGCTGCAGGGCGTGATGGCCAATTTGTATTTTTTGTTCAATACAATCTTTTTATGTACCGGTTCACATTTCAAAATCAAATATGAACGGAACATGTGTGGCAATCAGAAGAAAGTCAGCTGCAAATACACACAGCTGTCAAAGTTATGGTCGTGTTTGCGATGGGATATCATGCGCGCAATATCTTTTGTGAATAGGACATTACGCTGAGGCAAACTGCCAGTGCAAATTAAGTGCAAGGGTTATAAGCGGCTGCTTTTCAATCTTTGTGGATTCGGCCCTGTGCGTACAGTACCCACCTGACACATCCTCTTCTGGCAATGACTTCTGCATGGCTGTCATTGAGAACATCACCTAAGCAGAGTAGAAACAAACTGTATCACAGGAAAAATGATTGAAACACACAGCTGCAAACAGGGGTGCCCGATACGTTGATCGCTATCAACCAGGAGCTTGGACTGGTCCAAAGTTCATCTTGAGGGGTGTAGAGGGAAATTGAGGAAAAAAAAAAAAAACATTTGTCTGTCTGTATGTGTGTTATCAATATTATATATTTTCTTGTTAGTGCACACTGCACCCTAAGCATCCTATCAGTCTCATTTTCACAAAAAAAAAAAAAAGAAAAAGGCGCCTGAGCTGCATTCCCGAAAGTTGTTCGCGGTCAGCAGTCTGCAATTGCAGCTTGCTATCAGAGCTGTTGCGAGATATATATAT
>NW_017805076.1:1333659-1345067 GCF_001891065.2 Hippocampus comes | reverse complement strand
AGAGAGAGAGAGATATTAGTGCTGTCAAACGATTAAAATATTTAATCGTGATTAAAAACGCAACTGTCACAATTAACAAATTAACTCATAATTAATCGTAATTACTCACACATTTTTTTATCGTTTCTGAATTTCCTTTTATATTTTTTTGTCCTATTTTTTCCCGTTTTAATGCTCTGATCAACATGGAATCATGGATCAGTTTTCTAAGTGCAAAATGCAAATATTTACTGAAACAACAATTTCGATTTTTAATTTTACATGAACATTTTTCACTTGGAGCAGTTGTTCACACATAATCTCTCACACCATATTACTGTCCATCAACAACAGTGAATTTTTTTTTTGTCACACAACAGCTCCTTTAACAGCTCTTTTTAGGGAATCAAAACAGAGCAATATAAAATTATAAAGTGCACATCTAAGGTAAACTAGTACTCAGCCTACAGTGGATTTATTTTAAGCCATATGTTACTGAGTGAATAGTTTCTGCAGGCTATACTGTATCTTCCTTTTGTTCTGGCAGACTTTCATTTTTACCGACACACACACACACACACACACACACACACACACACACACACACACAAATCCCAAACAAGCTGTCCCTATGTGAAACAGTAATTGCCCCCCTTGTTAAATCACAACGTAACTGTGATTAACAACAATTTTGAGAAAGCTGACTTCAATTTCACTCCTTTGCACCACATTTGATGAATCAAGAAATCATAATTAGAATCTGTAAGATGAAGTGAAATAGGCTACAAGAGTAAAAGGTGACGCTGGGAAGGACATCATCATCAACACGCGCCATCAGCACTGGGGACAACCAAGGATGCGTCCTCCTCTTCCTCCTGGGCAATCGGCCCCCGTCAGGGACTTGCCCCCCCCCCCTGCCAGGTCCCACATACGGTATGACTCTCGCTGCTGCCTCGCGAGGTTCATACCCAGTGCGGCTGTCAGACAATATTTTCAGGGACCGGCATATCAGGTGTGGCGGAAATAATACAACAAAATAATATGGTATGAGCTGCATGAAAACTGTGGTGTTTTCGAAATATAATAATAAACACAAGGAGCGTCTAATCTGGCCGCAACACTCTGATCGCTATGGTAATGTTTAATGCCTTCAAAATACGATGCAATGCAAATTCAAAGTGCATGAAAATGACCACTCACCACAGCCCCGAGCTTGATTTTCTGCAACCAGACGGTCCCATCTCGGGGTAATAGGAGACAATGACACCTCAAGTGTGTGTTTTGCGTCAAGTCTACTTCGTAATTTTGTTTTAGTCGCCGTTGCTGCAGAAAAGCCCCGCCTCACACAGGTAGCATGTCGGAAATAGCAACAGTCCTACTGTGGTGATCTCAGAATATTCAGCCATAACTTTAATCCAGTTGTTTCGAACGTACTTTTAAGGCCGCTGTCATTTGATCTCCAGCAGTTTTTTTACTCAGTTTGCGAGCTCTGGTGTTTTTTTCTTTAAGCGGAATCGGTCACGTGACGGGGGAAAGCGTGGCTTGACGTGTGTCAAGCGTGACACAGACGGATGTAACGGAGAATCCGGTAATTTTTCAAAATAAAACATCTTTCGTATTCCGAAATAAAACGGAATTAAGGCAAGTTCTTTCTGTGCGGCCCGGTACCAAATGCCCTGCGGACCGGTACCGGTCCGCGGACCGGCGGTTGGGGACCCCTGTTCTACACCACAGGTGTCAAACTCAAGGCCTAGGGGCCAGACCTGGCCCACCACATCATTTTATGTGGCCCGCAAAAGCAAATCATGCATGTCAACTTCCACAATGCTTGCTAAAGTCTGAGCCAAAATTTCAAATTGTCATACTTAATCCATAATCACGGTTTCCAAACCCCTTATTACATTAACGTAAACAGTGTTAAACAAGTCATTATTCTTGATTTCAGATTTTTTTTTTATTCTGATGCTTATATCTTATATTTTATATTTGATATTGGATTCTGTACTCTGTACAGTTCAATTTTTTAAAACATTTATTTTGTGCATGCAAATGTTTTCTTTTTCTACTTTATTCACTCCAATTTTGCTGCTGTAGATTGCGAATTTCTCCATTGTGACACAAATACAGGTTTTCTTATTCTTATTCAAAACTAGGCATCCATCAACTTTTGTGCTGTGTATGTAATGGGTGGGGGTTATTAAACATTTATATGGTCACACAAAAGTCATAACAGCCCTCCAAGGGAAATCGTAACTACAGTACATCCCGCGACAAAAATGAGTTTGACACCCCTGCTCGATATGAACGACTGCACCTCATTGCACGTTCGCAGACGACAACACAGTCATCATCACAGGCCTCTCATCAAAGACGGCAACGAGTCTGCATACCGACAAGAAGTGGAGCAGCTGACACTCTGGTGGAGCCAACACAACCTGGAGCAAACACAGTCAACCCTGTAGAGATGATCGTGGACCTCAGGAACCATCCTTCACCATAGCTGCCCCTCACATTGTCTAACCGCCCTGTGTCAACCGTCGAGACCTTCAAGTTCCTGGGAATCGGAGTCTCTCAGGACATGAAGTGGAAGGCCAACATTAATTTCCATCCTGAAAAATGGCACAGCAGAGGATGTACTTCCTGAGGCTGCTCAGAAAGCATGGCTTGCCACAGGATCTGCCGAGACAGTTCAACACAGCAATCATTGAATCAGTCCTGTGTTCCTCCATCACAGTCTGGTTTGGGGCTTACAGCAACAGACTGTCCGGCAAAAATACTCACAGGCAAGAAGTCTGTACTCTTGTAAGACTATGTAGAAACGTATATGTTTCAAAGTATGAATGAAGGATCACACTTCTCAATTGGCAAAGCACTCATTTTATTATAAAAAAAAAAAACAAACTGAGAGCACTGGGTATACGCTTCCATGATAGACATTCAGATATTCCTGCAAACCCTGTTGATTCCATTGGCCAAATAAACATATCAAGAGCAGAAGTGGCTCATGTGTGACAAACAACGATCAAAATACCTAAAAAGACCAGCTTGAGAAATATTTCACATTTTGGTTTGCTTTTTTTCCATTCTGTAATACTCTTTTTTACACTTTGATATGTCAAAAGGGTAGACAGCATAAGCCTCGGTTTTCACTTTTGGTCTTTCTTTGGACTATGTAGGTGGCGTATTGACTGCTGATTTGAATTGACCTAATAAAGAAAATGAGTAAAAAAACTTCCTAAATTGCCTCTTCTCCCTCTGTCTCTGAAACAATATCTGTACCTCAATACAGTACCTCTTCTTCATGTCTGACGAACAGCAGCCCAATTTCCACCAGCAAATGTGGTTCAACAGCACTGCTGGCAGTCGCTTTTTTTTTCGCCCGATTGGTTCACAAATGGATCGGCCGCTCGGGAAATTCTCAAAATTCCTGATGGCCACCTCACCCTTGTTTATGCCAGATGCCCATGCTGACCCATCATTACCAATATCTTTGGGACCGTCATTAGAAATACAAAGTCTTGTAATCCTCAGGGCCGATTTAAGCAACACATCAATAAATTAAAATCCCACATACCTTTGGGACTCATGGCAGTCTGTCCAATACACTTTGTCCCAGTTCCAAGGGAAACAACTTCTTTTGTAACTGAGAAATAAAGGAGAAATGAGAGGATTAAATGTTAACTGTGGGTGTAAAATACCTGTAAATATACAAATGAGAAAATAAAATCAGAGGAATAAGATTATCTTTTTCAGTTCCTTAATTCGATGGAGCCTCTAGGAGACATGGAAGATTTTTGTTCAGGTTTAGCAAAACATTTGCATGACTGTTTTGGAGTCGGCAAACAGAGGAAGGAGGTACAAAAAGCGACGTCCCTCAGGTAAATATTGAGGACGTGACGCTCATCAGTAAAAATCAATGAATCAACTGCATCACATTAAAACCCTGGTTCAAAGTTTGGGGGAAAAAAATACTGACTTATAGTCCGGAAAATCTGGTACATTGCACTTAAACTGACAACAGGAGGTTTATCCTGCACTTCAAATTAAATATTTCAACAAAACAAATCCATTTATTTTTCATAAATAAACTCAAACTCACAATATTACATCCCATGTCAAGTCAATAGACTGTACCTTTTCGCACTGAACTTTGGTCACATTACAATTGAAGATATATACAACACAGTGTTTTAACTCTGTAGTCTACAGCCGAGAAAAGGAAACTTACAATGACAAGTGGTCTTGAAGACAATTTGTCCTTCAAGTATCTCTTTCAAACATTAACAGTGAAACAGTCTGAATTATGATCACGATAACTGCAGCAAATTTAAAAAAAAACTCACACAACAAATAGTTTGTAGAACATAGAGTGATAGGATTTCAAACATTTTTGTCATTTAAAACCCCTCCATTTAAGATCCCTGATGTTCGGTCCTCGCACGGCAAAGTGCCTTTGAGACAACTGAGACGCTCCTTAATATGGCAGCGTCAGAACAACTTCTGGGTCGTGTTCAATGTTTTGAAGAGCGAGGAGCTACAGTGCTGTGAAATAGTATTTCCACCTTTCCTGATTTCTGTGTTCTTTGCATATATACCACATACAAAGCATTCAGTTCATCAAAACAATTTTAATATCACACAGAGACCACCCAAAGAAATACAAAAAAACGTTTCTAAATGCCATTTTAATGTATTGCAGTGCCAAAAAAAAAAAAAAATCCAAAATTACCCGACCCTATGTGAAAAAGTAATTGACCCCGCATTATTAAATGACATGTGACTCATGACAATTTTGGGAAAGCTGAGTTCAATTTCACAGGCAACACGCTAGCTGCCTCGAATCACATTTGTTGAGTCAAGAAATCACATAACTCAACTGTATGTACTGTAGTTGTTTTTTTTAGTGTGTGTGGCTGCCGTCTCTGGAATTGTGTGTGTGAGTGAGAGCATCTGACAACAGCAGTCCATTTCACTTTCAGCTTCCACATCCATGAAGCTTGTTAAGTCAATATGTGCTTAGTTTGTGGTGTAAATCTCACAGTCAGTTGTTAGCTTTTGGATTAATTAGTTTTGGGCTAAGTCATTACTTTGTGTGTCAGCTTTTGCTCCCTTGACATGTTTGAAACCCATTTATTATAACTTTGTGATATGTTGTTTTAAATATGTTATTTTGAAAATATATTTCTGCCTTGGGCTTATTTTCTTATACTAAATGTAATAAATTGTGTTAACACGGGGGGCGACACGGTGGTCGACTGGTTAGCACGCCGAAATCACAAATTTCGTGTTTTAAGATCAAATATGAGGTGGGGCTGGTTAACCTACTCAGGGAAAAGTATCAGGGAAAAAAACTATGTATTTCTTTTCGCCAGTAGGTGGCGACCACTACCATGAAAAATAAGTTTGGACATCTCTTCAGGCCTGGACTATCATCAAATGGAGATAATTTTTTTAGAAAACATGATAAATTCCAGCACCTCTGGTAATCAAGGCGAATTTTAAAGTAAATTAAAAATGGCAGACTGACTGTTAGGTTGAGCATATGGCTCCAAAAGATTTTTTTTTTGTAGATCTTGGGCTGTTACATACACCTCCACCTCCAAAATCTCGTTGGTCTTAGAAACGGGTACAACCAGGGCTGCTTTGCAAAAAAATTATCGGGGGTGTTATTGAGCCTTTTTTTTTTTAAATCCCACGTTGCTACACCCTGTTTACAACGTTTAATGAGTTTTTGTGCATGTTTAGACCCTAAAAGTAGTGTTTTCTTGACAAATAGTATGTTACCATGACAACAGCTTTTCACGAAAATTGAAGGCATAAATACTCTTCCGAGCAAATCTGAGGTTAATCTGGGTCAATCAGTCGAGAGGAAAAACATCAAAGAATAAAACATACATTTCCTTTAGCCAGTAGGTGACGCTAGCCCTATGATAAAAATTCGTTGGTATATGTCCTCAGATGTAGACTCATCAAATGTGTCAAAATTTGAGAAGATATGATCATGTGGGTCACATTACAACAGCTTTTGTCATCAAGGCACTGACGAATTGTAAAGTTAAAAATGGCGGATTTCCTGTTAAGTTTAGCACCTGGCTCCAATTGACTTTTTTGTAAGTCTTGGGCGGTTACATGTACCACTGAATTTTCATAGCTCTAATAATTCCTCCAAAAACAATATGGACCTCGCAGCAATTGCAGCTGGGGCAGTAATAATACTTCTTACAGAAACAATGGGGACCTCACACTGCTTGGACCCTAGTAAGAGGAATTTCTATGAAAACAATTTGGTCAATGCAGCATTCAGTGCGAGGACCCTAATAATAATAATAATAATAATAATAATAATAATAATAATAGTAATAACAACAATAAGTTCTACAAAAAAATCTAACTCGTAAAAAAGTCATAACAATAGGAATTCTAATTACAACATTGTAGAATATTTAGAATAAAGATTTATAAATATGTAATACAAAAATAATGTGGGCTTATTTATGCGGAAAAAAGTTAAATCTACTGTGCAGACTTCTCGTTGGTCTACCTTTAGTCCAACGCCATCCCCCTGTCTGTCATTCGTGAGTGGTTTGTTCCATTATGCTTCAATCGCCAATTTAGCATACGTTTATTTTGGATATCTGGACATGTGGTTGAAAATGCATCAAGAGTCGGGAGAGCAAAAGAGGAAAAGGAAAAAACAGCGAGGTGTTACTTGGGTGTCACTTGAAGGTGTTTGTTTGTATTGTTACAGCCAAATTTAGATGACCACAATAACTACAGCCATGTTCAGATGATACGTTCACATGCACTGAGTAATGCGATGATCAGAAAAACCTGGTTTACGTGGTTCGGTCAACAGTTCAATTTCTTTCCAAATATATCAGCATGTATTGTATTGTATTGTATATGACATAAAAACCAGCGCATTGATTATGCTATGAAAATTACATGGAATGTTACAAGACAAAGTTGTTTTATATGCAATGACTATGCCGACATTTTCGAGAGGTTCAGAGGCCAAAGACCGACATCTATTGGTGAAATTGTAATTTTGGAGAAAAAAAAAATCGATCTTAATGCTGTGTAGATTTTTCCCTTTTGTATTCACTGTTTTCACATTATGTCTGAAATATTTATATAGTGCCCTAACAGTCCTTGTCTACAAAGGTAGAATGTTGAAATTTCCATGTATTTGTCTTTTAAATACTGGCCTGAATAATAACATAATTAATTTACCATGTACCATACCAGTACCATGGTTCAAAACTATATTCCATTGTAGAATCCACAGATATTTTGTCTTGTATTTCTGAATAAAGGATCAATGCTTCAATATGTTCAAGGAGGAACACAAGGCCAAGTGAAAGTTTCAGATGACTAACCATACACCACAAGTAGTAAAGATCAGCCATCAACCAGCGGGTCCTTAGGCTTTGCAGCAGCATCCAGCATCAATCTCTTATTTTTGTGAACGTTTTCGAACTGTTAATACTGACAAGTAAAATAAAGCAAAAATAACAAATACGCTGATATTGTTCATTTTTGCCAAGAGTGGTGCAGTGTGTATATGTATGTGTGTGTGTGTGTGTGTGTGTGTGGGGGGGGGGGGCAACCACAAAGAATTTGTGTTTAGGGCACCAAAATGACTAGCACCGGCCTTGACAACAAGCACACAAGTGCCGACATATACAATACACTCACACACACACACACACACACACACACACACACACACACACACACACACACCTTTATCTGATTTTCCACATCTAGTGATTTTCACCACAGCGGCGAGCGAGGTCCATTCTCTGCCCGGTTCGGGCTTTCCTCTCCGGGGCAGCTCGTTGAAACGTTCATAACACAATTTAGCAATTTCATCAGCGGTCACCATGGCCTGTGAAGTGAGTTTCATGTAAATTAAAATGTGGTTCGGTGAGGCATTTAGATCTATACAAAAAATACGTTAAAAATATGTTTATTGTCTTACTTTTTCACTCGGTTTTTACACAGCCATTGAAAACGAGAGGACATAATACAACTACTTCCGGGGCAGGCGAAGTTAAAGTTTTCACAATAAAAGGGTACAAAGAGTTGATCTTTCAAGGAAAACAAGTTAACCAGCCAGTAGATGACAGATTGCGTCAAATTAACGTGAATCCACTTTGAAATTATAACCAACAGTCTATAGAAACGTCCAATCAGCGTTTAGCGAGTATACTTGGCCGGACGATCAATGTTTGATACTGTATTCCCTTTGACTGTCTGAGTTAGGGACCGTCCACAAGTTACATGTATTAGGATGATTGATAAAAGTGGGACATGTATTTTCTATTTATATACCAGAGGCGATTGCTCTAAGACAGCAAGGGAAACTCAGCCTTCCCTAAAACGTCCAAAAATAAGAGATCAAATACATGTGTGTACATACAATCGTGTGTACATGTCATTGATTAAATATGCGCTAAAACGCGCTCAACTTTTTTCCAAATCAGCTTCTTATTACTGGTTACGACACGACTCTATTCTCATTCATTCCAGCAGCTTCACTGCACTTTAAACTGTGTGGATGCTGAGCATCTCCAGCGCGGACGCTGGGCGTCTCGAGAGTTCAGTGTAGGTTGTCCCAATGCATTGAAACGAGACGAATCATTGGATAAATGCTGGTTTTGTCCCGCCCATCGGACGCTCAGCGTCTCTGGGAGTCTATGGACAGTGGGCGTTTATGGGCTGGCCCGGACGTTGAGCTTTTCTGCATGATGATTGGATGATCTGTCTGAGGCTGAATCTCTGTTTGCCAATCACCGATCTTTTGGTGTAGGCAGCGTGCAAGCATTTTTCAATTCTCATTTTGTTCTGAGTTGAACTGGAAATGTCTTCTAGTCATCTGAGCGACACTCTCTTGGTTGAAAACGAGTACCGACAAATCAATCTTTTATTTCTGGTGGGTTTTATTGTAGTTGCTGTAGTTGTAGGACACTAGTTAAGTCCCTGGAAAAGACGCCTTGTTGGTATGACGGGGTCACAGATAATTTTCTTGAAAAGGAACAGAGAGTAGAATCCACGTATAAATAAACGGACACATTTTATGATGTTGGCCGAAATTGAGCTTCCCCTCCTTGACAGACCAGCATCCGCCACTGTTATATACATATACAGTCAAGCCTCGGTTTTCGAACGTCTCGGGTCTCGACCAATTCGGTTTTCGACCAAAAATTTCGAGTTTTTTATGGCTCGGAAGACGAACAAATTTCGATTCTCGAACAAACTGAGCGCACTTGAATGCGCCATTTGACTCCTCTCGCCTTCCTTACACGAGGAAGTAATGCTTCCTCGTGTAGACGAGGAAATGAAGCTTCCTCGTGTCGCTTTCCATTGTGAGCAGACGTGTTCAATAAACATTTTTATTTTAAAAAGAGCGTAGTTTCGGTTTTCGAACAATTCGGTTTTCGAACAGCCTCCTGGAACGGAATATGGGAACCTGGTCAGGTTTGTGATAGCAGACAACCTCAATGAGTTTCGTCTTTATATATATATATATATATATATATTATAATAATAATAATAATAATAAATGCTCTCGCGGTGCGGAGGCCCAGTCTCATTCGGCTGGGTCGTCACAGTGCGTAGAGCCGATCAGCTGCACCAGGGCCCGCCAATGACCACGGTCATGGACATCCTCCAGGGTAAGCCCCTGGTGCTTGAGATCCTCCCTAATGACATCAAGCCATCTGGTGTGGGGTCTGCCACATGGCTTTTTCCGGCCGACTGTAGCTGGACTGAATGAAAAGATGGCGCGAGTGGGGTGTTCCAGGGGTAATCGGAAGAGATGTTCAAGCCAACGGATGCGCCTCTGAGCGGCCAGTTGGGATGCAGGGGGCTGAAGAGTATGTTTTCGGAGGTCTGAGTTGGCAACATGGAGGTGCCAGCTGATGTTCAAAATGGTTCTGAGTGACCTGCTGTCAAAGCCGTCGATCCTCTTGTCCAGGGTCTTGTTTAAAGGCCAGGATTCTGCACTATAAGGGAGGATGGGAAGAACTGCTGAGTTATAAATACGCATCTTGGTCTTTTGGGACACTGAGTGGTGGCGCCAGAGGGTCCGCCACAGTGACTGCATAGCCGCGGCCGTAAGGGCGCGTCTGCGGTCAATCTCTGGCCTGAGATCGCCACTGCTCGTAATAGTGGAGCCCAGGTAGATGATGGAATTGACGAATTGCACTTCGTCTGTGCCAAAGAACAGAGGAGAGGGGTGGGGTCCGTCACCGATATACATAAATTTGGTTTTCTGCCAGTTTACTTGGAGGCCCAGCTTTGCTGCTTCTGTTTGGTATATGGAGAGAGCACTGCTGAGGTCTTGGAGGGAGTTGCTGAACAGGGTGGTGTCATCAGCGTATTCAAGGTCGGTCAGGTGGAAGTTGCCGAACGACATGCCTGAGACTTGCTCCCGGACTCGGATCATAAGGTGGTCAATGACACAGTTAAATAGGTCAGGAGCAGCCACGCAGCCCTGTCTGACCCCGCTGTTAATGGGGAACCACTCTGAGTCCTTCCCATACACACGAACACAGCTCTCTGAGTTGTTGTAGAGTCGCTGGAACAATGTGGTTATTTTGGGTGGCACTCCAAGGTATTTCAGAATGTTCCAAAGGGAGGTAAATTTAAAAAAAAATCCTCGTCTCACCCCTCGGGTGGTGTCCGTCCCCCATTCAGCTCGGGTCCTCTACCAGAGGCCAGGAATCTGACCTTCTCAACAATGAGTCTAACTGCGGAAATGTGATCTATAGTGGACCGGTTGGGCATGAAGCCAGCTTGTTGGGGGCAGCGATGGCTTCGAATGGCAGGAAGGGCGCGGGTGAGAAGGATCCGGGTGAACAGTTTTGCGGGTATGGAGAGCAGTGAGATGCCTCTGTAGTTGTTGCAGAGTTGCTTGTCGCCTTTCCGCTTCCAGAATGGCAGGATGATGCCTCGGGTCCAGTCTGTGGGGGGCTGTGCTGTCCTCCTTGTGGGTCCTATGGCAGGATGATGCCTCGGGTCCAGTCTGTGGGGGGCTGTTCTGCCACCCACACATGGTTAACGATGTGGGTGAGCCACTGGGCCATGGAGTCACCACCTTCTTTGAGCAGCTCTGCAGTGATGGCACAGATTCCAGGGGCCTTGTGATTTTTTAGTGATTATATTGCTGCTCTGACCTCGTCAATTGTGATTGGGTCAGTTTTGCAATTGGGGTTGGGGGTGGTGGAGTTGGCAGGAGTAACAAGACAGGGGTCGGTAGGAACTGGAGGATAATGAAGGAGGTTGCTGAAGTGCTCTTTCCAGCGTTCAAGGCAGTCTATTTCAGTGGTGATGCGATTTCCACTGGCATCCTTCATGAGGACGGTCTTGATGCGTGGTCCGACACGGGCTTGGCGCAGCATTTGAAAGACCTGTCTAAGGTC
>NW_017805076.1:1321202-1332810 GCF_001891065.2 Hippocampus comes | reverse complement strand
ACAAATATAGAAGTATATAAGTCTGAAGGACAAGGATATATATCATATACACATACATATGTACATATATATATATATATATATATATATATATATTCTTTGGCTTTATTCTTTGTCTTTTTACTCAGCATGAGACTTGATTTTTAGCTTTACTGTTTTTGTGCTTTCTACTGTCTTTGTTATTGATTTATTGTTTTATTGTTTGTGTTGTATATATGATTTTTATATATGATATTTTTGCTCCATGTACAGCACTTTTTTTTGGAATGTGGGAGGAAACCAGCGTACCCGGAGAAAACTCACGCAGGCATGGGGAGAACATGCCAACTCCACACAGGAAGTCCAGGGCAGTGGTTCTTAACCTGAGTTCGATCGAACCCCAGGGGTTCGGTGAATCAGTCTCAGGGGTTTGACAGAGCCTCTGCCATGGAGGTTAAAACGCACCCGATTCAACATGTCAATTAGTTATGTCATGCCCGCTTGGCCATCACTGGCTGGTTCATTTTGTGCACAATTGAAAAACTTGTACTTTATCCATCCATCCATCCATTTTCTACCGCTTATCCAGGGTCGGGTCGCGGGGGCAGCAGCTTTAGCAGGGAAGCCCAGACTTCCCTCTCTCCAGCACTTCGCTCTCTCCAGCCACTTCTTCGAGGTCTTCCCGGGGGATCCCGAGGCGTTCCCAGGCCAGCTGGGTGACATAGTCTCTCCAGGATGTCCTGGGTCATCCCCGGGGCCCCTCTGCCAGTGGGACATGCCCAGAACACCTCACCAGGGAGGCGTTCAGGAGGCATCCTAATCAGATGCCCGAGCCACCCCAACTGGCTCCTCTTGATGCGGAGGAGAAGCGACTTGACTCTGAGCCCCTCCCGGTGAACCATGTTTCTCACCTTATCTCTAAGGGAGAGTCCGGACACAATGCGGAGAAAACTCATTTCGGACGCTTGTATCCGGGATCTCGTTCTTTCGGTCACGACCCATAGCTCGTGACCATAGATGAGGGTTGGAACGTAAATCAACCGATAAATTGAGAGCTTCGCACTTTGGCTCAGATCCTTCTTTACCATGACAGACTGATACAAATCCGCATCACAGACAGTCGCTGCACCAATCTGCCTGTTGATCTCCCATCCCTCCTGCCCTCACTCGTGAACAAGGCCCCAAGATACTTAAACTCCTCCACTTGGAGCAAGATCTTCTACCCGATCCGGAGAGGGCACTCCATCATTTTCCGACTGAGGACCATTGTTTCAGATTTGGAGGTGCTGATTTTCATTCCAAGCGCTTCACACTGCGAAACACTCCAGTGAGAGTTGGAGAGCCCTGCTTAAAGGAGCCAATAGCACCACATCATCTGCAAAAAGCAGAAATGCAATACTGAGACCACCAAAACGGACCCCCTCAACGCTTCGACTGCACCTAGAAATTCTGTCCAGCGCTTTCACAACAGCTGCAGCTGTAACAAAGCGCTTAACAAAACAGTTAACATAAAAGAACAGAATTGGCGACAAAGGGCAACCTTTGCGGAGTCCAACCCTCACTGGAAACGATTCAAACTTACTGCCGGCAATGCGAACCAAACTCTGACATCTGTTGTATAGGGTCCGAACAGTTCGTATCAGGGGGTTCGGTACCCATACCCCCAAAGCACCCCCCACAGAACTCCCCAAGGGACACGGTCGAACACCTTTTCCAAGTCCATAAAGCACATGTAAACTGGTTGGGCGAGTTCCCATGTACCCTCAAGGACCCTGCTAAGGGTGTAGAGCTGGTCCATTGTTTCACGGCCGGGACGAAAACCACACTGCTCCTCCTCAATCTGAGGCTCGACTTCCCGACGGACCCTCCTTTCCAGCATCCCTGAATAGACCTTACCAGGGACCCACATGATCTGACTGCTCCACACACAAAGACAAAGTCAAGCCAGCCGCCACAGCGATTGGTAATATTGTGCATTACGGTAATCAGCCGCCAATGAGCAGTGTTGGCCGCCTTCAAAATATCAGCTATCCAATTCATGCATGCACATCAGTGGTTTGGGTTTAAAATAATGTTCTAAATTTTAGAACATTATTTTAAACCCAATTTTTAGAACAAGGGTGCCCAACCTTTTTTGTCTAAAATAACATCGCTGCGGTTAGGCAACCATTAGTTCACCCAAGGAGAAGGCAGACTGTCTCAGAATCGCACCAAGAAACGTTCTTAAGTTGAGATAGAAACAGGAGTTCATGTAAATGTTAACTGAAAAAAATGACTAAAATTAAACCTGATTATTAAAAATTAAATTTTCGTTATCCCACAACCAGACGAGGTCTTGAATACACAAGGGCACACCAGGTATTCAATCAGAGTATTTTTATTTGTCATGTTTCTGTTTGTGACCAACATGTGGCGCTGTAGGGCTCCTCCTGCAGCTGCACACCTGTTGGTCATTATGTGATTATTGCTTTAAAAGGACTCTGTTAGAGGAATCTATGAGTAAAATTGTATCATGTTTAAAGTTTTATTTAATTTGGACACATCTAAACGTTTGGGTGCATATCCAGCACCCCCAAATGCCTGTACACAAAGGGCGGAGGACCGTTGAAGTCCACAATTAGCACGTCAATGCAGATGGGCGATCACAGGTGAGAGGGCGAAACTCGGTCACAAAAGGGGAATGAATAATTTGGGAACAGCGGTTGAACAACAAAAGACGAGTTGAGAACACCCGGCGCGCCAAGGCGACATTGGCCATCCGCAAAGTCTGCAACATGTTGATACAGTGTAGACCAGACAGAAAGGCGCCAATGTACCGGTGGTTCAAAGCTTAAACTCAGGTAACCAATCACTACCGAGGGGCCGGACCGGGGGTGCGGTATGCAAATGTCGGGGGCAGTGTTTTCCTTGTATGTTACAATAAAAGTCTGAATTGGCGGGAAGGGAGTTCGAGTGTGTGATCATCGGAGCAACTAAACCGTCGTTCGCTCTCAGAGATCCGCTCCCGCCGATATTGAAGACAATTTTCCTGTGTGCCGAGTCATTTCTTTAACTTTGTCCGAGAAAATCTCTAACAGACTCTGAGCCCGACCACTCAGTGTCAGGTCATTGTTTGTTTGTTGCTGTCATGTTTCTTTTGTCATGTTTCTGTGACTGTTAGTTTTTAGCTTCAGCCATGGTTTTTGTTTGATACTTTGGATTCTTTTTGTTCTTAGGACTTTGTTTTGGATTTAGTTTTTTTTTTTTTTTTTTTTTTTATCAATACAATATGTCCAGTTCACCCTGCTCCTCCTTCCTGCCTGCTTTTTGGGGTCCACCACATAATGTGACATCATTGGGATCTTTCATTCGGATCATTAAGATCTGATGTTGCATTTCAAAATGCCTCTGAAATCGGTAATTTTGATCTTTTGGGTCTTAATGAAAATACTTTGGTTGAATAACTGAATTTTTGATGATTTTTTTTAAAAACTCAGGTGTAAATGTCAAAAATCACCTCGATTGGCATGATGGGTGACTGGTTAGCATGTCCGCCTCACAGTGTAGAGGTGAAGGGTTCGAGTCTGCCTTTGTCCTTCCTGTGTGGAATTTGGATGTTCTCCCCTTACCTGCGTGGGTTTTTTCCAGTTTCCACCCACATTCCAAAAACATGCATGACAGGTTAACGCAAAGCTCTGAGGGATCCCCAACCTTTTTTGACCAAAGATCTACTTTTCAAGCCAACCAACCTTCCGCGATCAACCGTTACCGGACATGCATGCATACACACGTGCACGCCCATGCACACACGCATGCCATGGTGAGCAATGGCCGTAACGGCCCCTAATATGAAAGAAACAGAAAAATAAGGCACGCATGCCATGGTGAGTTAAAGGTGACCTGCTTTTTTATTGTATGTATTATTTAAATATTCTTTTGTGAAAGTGAAACAAATCGGATGCTTAGGGTGAAGTGTTCACAAACACAAAAATTTAATAACACGCACACATACCGTTGGGGTGTTTCAGTAGGATTAGATCAGTGGTTCTTAACCTTGTTAGAGGTACCGAACCCAACTAGTTCATATTCACAATCACCGAACACTTTATTAGTGAAAAATAAAAATATGATTCAAGAAGTGATCCTTCAGTCTTGAGTTGCTCAACTTGGCATGACAAATCATGCAGATAGGACACTGACTCCCATCACTTTCCGTGGTGTATGTGAATCCATCGTGTAAATATTCGTCCAACTGACATAGTATGTATTTAAAAAAATTCAGAAAAAAAAAATCACATGACGTACTATCACGACAGTCACTCGTTGACGACTGAGCGAACTAAATTTCTCGCAGCACTGATTGGACAAGCGATGTAATGTGATCATCTGCCATGGGTGTGTCATAACTAACTGACATGTTGAGTCAGCTGTGTCTTAACCTCCAAAGCAAAGGCTCCTTCGAACCCTTAAGACCGATTCACCGAACACCTGGGGTTCGATCGGACCCAGGTTGAGAACCACTGGATTAGATATTCCTAAAAATAGACATGCACCGAATTGAGATAGGAGACACATAACACAACCAAAGTCAGAACACACTTTTGCAAAAGGGGAGACAGTCGCTTCCAGTGCACCAAGGTCATCCAGCTTCTGTTCCCCTTCTCCTCCTCTTATTAACATAAAAAGAGGCGGTCTTAATGTGTGATGAATGGGCCAATGTCTGAGTTTGTGCTCTTAGAGCAATTCAAAGCAGTTTACAGCAAGTAAATGTTTTTATGTCATAACACATGTACAATAATATACAATTATTCCATTGTGTCCCTCCTGTTTATCAAATAAAAATACATTACTTTGCTTATCATACTGTCACATTTCACAAGGATTTTTTAACAGCAATAATTATAACATACATAATCATACTTTACCAATAATAGCTCTAAAACATTTGTATCACAATCACCATCATCAATTAGTTCCTCTTTCAACAAGGTCTATGATGGACTGATGTGAAGTGAAAAAATATTCTGTGGCCTGACGAGTCCACATTTCACATTGCTTTTGGAAATTGTGGACATTGTGTCCTCAGAGCCAAAGAGAAAAAGAACCATCATGACTGTGATGGACGCAAAGTTCAAAAGCCAGCATCTGCAATGGTGTGGGGATGCGTTAATTAATGCTGAAGGGTACATACAGGTTTTGGAGAAACATGCTGCCATCCAAGCAACGTCTTTTTCATCGTCACTCCTATTTATGTCAGCAAAAAAATGCCAAACCACATTCTGCACATGTTACAACAGTGTGGCTTCGTATTAAAAGAGTGTGGGGACTAGAATGGCCTAACTGCAGTTCAGATTAGGGCGACCAACTCTCCCGCATAGCACGTGTTTGAAGTGCAATCCATGCGTCATGCAAATTGAAGCTGTGTTACGTAAAATCAATGCTTGCTGTAATACCAAACTTCGACATGATATCGCCCCAAGCCCGAGGCAACCAAATGAATATTGTTTGACAGTTTGGCACAGCTCTTTCACCACACCCACCCCTCAAGTCAGACACGCTGGCACATGAGTGCGCACTTTTATGAAATCGAGAATGGAGAAAAAAACTTTAGTTGGTCAGCCACCAACTAAAAAGAGACGTGTGAACAGAAAACATTGGGAAAGTCAGTATTTGTGGGTATAGCAAGGGTCGAAGGGGATCTTGAGAGGGCTTTTTGTGACCTTTGTAAAACGTCGCTTTCAATCTTACATGGAGGGGACTGCGATGTCAAACGACAAAGGCTCATGGAGACAGCTCTTTTGAGTTGTGCAATAATTCTCGACCAGAGTGCAGTGCCACATTATTATTATTTTTTTTTGGTGTTTATTGCATACGATTTGGATAGAAATTAAATGATGATCAGGTGAAGCGGCATACCTGTGTGAGCAATCTGAAACAGTGTAAACTTAATGGAAATATGAGCCAAAAGGTCAAATCTGGATTGACCAGTTTGGATGATAGCATGTGAGCTCTTATCAGGGTATCAAGACCTCCATACATGCATTACCGACAATCGTTGGAAAAGAAAGACAGTGTTCTTTAATCTTGAGTGTTGATTTAACTTTGTAGGTACTAAATCGTCTGGTCATTAAAATCACCTCCAATTATATGAGTTGTCTATTTTAAATTACCAAAATAATCAATTGACCCTCTTCTGGGAGAAAAAAAAGATTTGATTGTGTCTCCTCTGAACTTATTAAATACAACACTGACCACTGTTGATTGAGAAGACACATGACTGAAGTTACATTGGTCTCCCCATTGAGCTTTCCAACATTTCACGACAATTTTCTGAGTGACTCTCTTGTAAGAAAAGTGTGAACCCTTCCGTCTACAAAACATAAAAATTGATTTTCTCTTTGTATTATCTCAGATACCGCTAACATTGAGAGATATTATTTTCAAAGAACAAACGAGCTATGGGTCGTGACTGAAAGAACGAGATCCCGGATACAAGCAGCCGAAATGAGTTTCCTCCGCAGAGTGTCCGAGATCTCTCTTACAGATGAGGTGAGAAGCTGGGTCATGCAGGAGGGGCTTAGAATCGAGCCGCTTCTCCTCCACGTCGAGAGGAGCCAGATGAGATGGCTCGGGCATCTGATTAGGATGCCTCCTGAACGCCTCCCTGGTGAGGTGTTCCGGGCATGTCCCAACGGCAGGAGGCCCCGGGGACGACCCAGGACACGCTGGAGAGACTATATCACCCAGCTGGCTTGGGAACGCCTCGGGATCCCCCGAAAAGCTGGAAGAAGTGGCTGGGGAGAGGGAAGTCTGGGCTTCCCTCCTAAAGCTGTTGGCCTCGTGACCCGACCCCAGATAAGTGGTAGAAGATGGATAGATGGATGGAGAACAAATGTTAGAGTGTCATTTAGAAAACATTTAAGAAAAGAAATCTGGATGCTTGGTATTAACAAAACGCAGACCCCAAAGCAACACAACCAAGCATGAGCAATTTAACACAGCTTTTATTCAAAAACTAAAAGCAGCACTCCGAGTAGTTAGGGAACATAAACAATCATGGCTAAATTAGATGCCTAAAAGGTAGGCCTGGAATGACATAAAATCTCAAGGAGACGGAAAAAAAACAACCATAATAAGCAAGGTAGGCTGTGGAGCAAACGAAAGGAATAACTGAAAGAGTGCAACAGGGTGCAAAGGTATAACTTAATAGAACTAATCTACTCTCTCTACATTGCACAAGTGGAGAGGGAATACTGAGAAAAAAAAACACCAGAAAACTAAAACTATAAACAATTTCAGCAAAGTACAAAATTTAAAAAAGAACAACAGAAAGTACTTAAATTAACTGACACGAGGAAGGAAAGAAAAACATGCAACCACGAACCCGATGGTAACGAATTGCCAACTGGCAAGTGAAACAATAGTCCGGCGCCAAGCGCCGATTCTCTGGATCTTAAAGGCCTGGCTGATTCAACTGCAGCTCAGGTGTGTTTCGGAATCTCTGCCCATTCCTGACACCTCTGGGGCGGGGGGAGACAAAGCAAATCAACGGGGAGAAACATAAGAGGATGCCTGTACAATAACTATGAAATACTGAGCAAAAATCACACCAATTTAGAAGAGGTAGATACTCTCTAAACAGAACTCTGAACATTCAGCACTTTAATGCGCTTTAGGACAGAGCAGAAAATGAATACAATGAAGGAAACATACTGAAGCAGCCTACAGTCTGCAGCATTTATACTCACCTAATACCCATATAGACAGATCGGTATTCAAATTATCAGATGTCAATTGGCCAAACTCAGAATAAACAAACTTTTGTTTTTTGGAACGCACACTATTCGTCTAGTAGTATTACTACTTGTATTCTTTGTCACCATATCTTGGAATTCAGTGAAGCGTTGTTAATGGCTTTCAGGATGTCCACATTGGACACCACCTCCTCCTTCCTCGAGACAGGAACCACATAGGACGTCTTTGGGTTAGGACTTCCGGATGGTGTTAGAGGCAGAGGTGTGCATAAGTTGGAAAAATCTGTTATATCCATGTCAGCCATAAGCCCATCTGGCTTCAAAATCATTCTGCTTTTGGCATCTCTCTTGGTTTTATATCCACGCATCATCATGAACCAGGAGCTGCTAATCAAGGCGACTAACCTTTAGCAATTTCATAGACAGGTCTTCAAAACTGTCCTTTGGTAGCACAAGTCAGTGTCTGGCAAACAAAAAGATTAGTTTAAACAGGTGTACTTCAAAATTATTATTATTAAAGTTATTCTGAGTCCTAATGAATCATTTTAAAAGACTGGTACTACATCACTATTCACGAGCTCAACAAAGTGCATCTACATGGGTCACCATCTTGCTATCCCCCTTGTTAGAATTTTGGACCGCTTCTTCACGTGATCCCTGAAACGTGTTACGTGCTGTACAGTAGACTTCACTTTAGGCTTGTTGCTTGGTCTATTATGCCATAAAAATGCTGCATGGCATTGTCAAGTATTCTCATAATTTAGATAGCACTCTTGCAGTTAGGTTTCATGTTCTTCCTTTGAAAAAGAAAAAAAATTACAGCGCAATTGCTAGCATGTCATTAACATTTATGATCTTACTTTAATCAAAAATATTGCAAGTTTCGTTGTTATATTTTCAGAATATGTTTTGGGCACAAATATCCATGTGTACATACATTTTGGTATCATCGGTCATGTTTTTTGTCCAATAAGTGATGTAATGTTTTCTCTCCATGACTTTACTAGGAGAGGCAACTTTATGATGATATATAATTTTGATACTTAATTGACTTAAACCTTTCATATGTCAATTATATTTGCACTTTTATTCTCCATACGCTAAGGCTAATTGAATGCTGAAAATTTAATTTTCACCGATGTGTTCCTTGAAATCAACAAGGAAAAGAATTAGCGCAGGCCAAATGAACGGTCTGAAAAGTGTAATATTTTTTATTACTGTATCAATATGCCATTCTATATGCTTCTGTGCTGTCACGTGAGGAGTTATTTACGTGCAATTTTGGCGGCTTAATAGGGTACAGAGACCTGCAGCTTCAACAGTCAGTTATTGTAGTTCGGTATCATACCACATGGCGGCGCCTCTTTAATTTATTATCTCAGTTGGTCACTTCTTTTTTTTCCTTTAACTTCTCCCCTCAACTTTTTGTCATGAACTCCGTCTGGTGTACCCGACCGCGGGGCTCTTGAGAAACGCGTGGTAAAGCCTTTTAACTGTTGTTTTGTTACGAATTATTAAACAAAAGCTTTTGGAAAATCTAGAAGTCTTTGTTCCTTCGGCTTTCCAATATCACATGTCCATGGCTAGTTAAACAAACCACATTCGTCAATAAAGCCCCGCCTGAAAATCATCATGAATAAATTATCCAAATAGCCTACATACATTTACTGCCTTGAGTGCCTGCCTGTCTCCGTCCGCTTTCAGTCTCAACTCACACAACCAAGCACCATCTAATACAGGAAGTGGGCGTTTCATTCTTCAAAATAAAAGGATTTTATCGTCAATCCCGTCAATGACATCGACAATATTGCAGAAGTTCGCAAACGGGATATCACAATATTGACTTTTGTTTTTTCTTAATACTATTTTTTTTTGTTTGGTGGCTTTCACTAAACACGTGCTTCACTATGACTAGATTTCAGTTCACACACGAATTAAAAAAAAATCAAATAACACAGGAGTAAAGAAAATACGTATGCTTTACTTTGAAGGATTACTGTGGATATGGACTTTTTCAACTGCGAATCTTTAAAGTGGAACACGAATAGCCTTAGTTGCTGAACTTTGCAAGAGGCTGACTGGCTGGTCCTACTCTCATTTTTGGATTCTGTATGCAAGTTCTCTGTGCCGTTCCTCGTCGTATGTGAGAGGGTGTGTCGATGTACCCCACTGGAAAGGGTTAGTGGTGCCGTACGCACAAGCAAAAAGGGCAAGTTTTTGACTAGCTGCACGTGAAAGCAGTTTCATAGGTGCTAGCTAACTGTTCAGGAATGGCAGTTTGGACCAGAGCTGATAAAAACGGTCAATTGGACCTACTTCTCCGCGATCGCTGGATCCGTGTTTCCGCCGAACTTACCAGAGAAACGCTGACTTTAACGGCCGAGGCGGATGTAAGCGGACAGGGGACCAACCATGGGGGTCACAGCACTTCCCTGGATGATATGAGAAATGGTATGTCGAATGGAAGCGAATCGGGATCGAGGTCAGCGCACCTTGGCCGGAGTCTGTCTTCTGGCCAGGGACAACTTCAGAAAGGGTGCAGCAGCAGCCCTGGTCGCGTGGGTAGTCCATGTGACGGCGCCTACGGATTAAGCAGCCCCGGGAAGTGCTCGAATAACGGCACAAACTGTGACTTTGGGAGTCCTGGGTCGAGCGATGGCAGTCCCGGGTCGAGTTCCGGTTCGGGGCAAGGCGAAGTTCCAGTTTGTGGAGACGTCTGCACGGAGGCTGTGCGAAAGGTCCGAGTTGTGAAACAAGAGTCTGGCGGGCTAGGGATCAGTATCAAAGGAGGGCGCGAGAATCGGATGCCGATCCTTATCTCCAAGATTTTCCCGGGGCTCGCTGCAGACCAAAGTCGCGCGCTTCGGGTGGGCGACGCTATCCTGTCTGTCAACGGGAACGACCTCCGGGAGGCAACGCACGACCTGGCGGTACAGGCCTTGAAGAAGGCAGGCAAACAAGTGACGCTGGAGGGTAAGCGCGGCCACGTTTGAGCAGGGATTTATCGAGGCCGTGATCAGGGTGGCGGGTTCCCGCCACAAACTCCCGTGCACTGTTTATTTGTGGGCATCTGTTCGTCTAGGAAGTTTTCGTCTAGTACATAGCAAATAATAATTTCATATTGAAATGTTGAACGCAGCCTTAACCAGAAAAGGACAATGTGAAAAGTTAAACTTGATTTCATGCTACTTTGACATATTAATCCTCTCATCATTATACCTTTGACCTCTTAGGGTAGATCAGCTACACCCACTCCCATGTAAACATTAGATCCTCCAGAGTCCAACCAAACTCAGTCAAAAACAATCATTTCTGATTTTATAAACCTGCGTGATGACAGCAACATATTGCGGTGAGGAAGGGGGGTTTTACGAAACAACATAATACTTTTAACCAGGGGTCTGAAACTCAGCTTGGCGCAGGAGAGTCTGTTTGTGTCTGAGTCATGTCTAGAAAAAAGGGGTTCAAGTATTTAAAAAAATGCAATTACGGTAACCCATTCTCTTCAACCTATATTAATAGCAGTTAAGATCATGAACAGTTCTTTAGCACTTCAACATGATGTTGACCCAGACCTCTTGTTTGTCACTCTGGTACTTTGCATACTGCTGAGCACGGCTAGTTGAGGGATGATTTATGATTTCTTGAGCACTGGAACTTTCTCTGTGCATTCAAAACATGTCTAGATGCTATTGTGCTTAAAAAAAAAAAAAAAAACGTTTTTTTCCTTGAAATTTGCTGTTTTTGCTGACAACCTTTTTCTTCATGGCAGGTGATGAAAAAGGCATGACTGTCAGTATAGAGTTTGGTGTCAACTTCGGAATCATGTTTTGCTGAAAGCTGTATATATATATATGTATATGTATATGTATATGTATGTATAGATAGATATGTAT
>NW_017805076.1:1313498-1320144 GCF_001891065.2 Hippocampus comes | reverse complement strand
TATATACACACGGACTCGGGGGGCCGGGGCGCGCCGCCGCCTCCGCCACCTCCGCTGTCGTCCTCCTCTGCCCTCGGTTTTTACTCGGCCCGTGGTGTTCATCAAATAGTTCGCTGGATTTTGTCGATACATCAATGGATGCTATTTTCTTAACATTACGGTGCGAGCATGCGACTGTAACACAGAAAACGCTGTTTCAACTGTCGTCGGAGATCGCGGCCGCCGCCATGTTTCAATGTTGACAGACGACAGGGCAAACGACGCGTGCGCTCAACGTGAATATCGCGAGAGTTTGCACCGATATAAACCCTCTACACAAAAATGTAGAGGGTTGTTTGAAAAAAATGCCAACCGTAAAGTTTTTTTCGACGTAGAAATTCTTGGTCGGGTTACCAGAAACTACTTTTTTTTCTACGCCTAATGACCGAGCAGGCTGATTCAAAAGGGGGCGTTTACCTGTTTACCCAGCAATGGCCGACGTAGGCCAGTAAAATCCAATTAAAATTGCTCCTGCTGGTAACTGCAGCCTCGAACAGGACATGAGAAGCGAAAATCGAAGGATGGGTTAAACAAGCTAGAATATTTTGTTTTATCTGTGTCAGAGATTTTCTTGGACAAAGTTAAAGAAATGACTCGGCACACAGGAAAATTGTCTTCATTATCGGCGGGAGCGGATCTCTGAGAGCGAACGACGGTAGTTGCTCCGATGATCACACACTCGAGCTCATTTCCCGCCAATTCAGACTTTTATTGTAACATACAAGGAAAACACTGCCCCCAACATTTGCATACCGCAACCCCGGTCCGGCCCCTCGGTAGTGATTGGTTGTTACCTGATTTTAAGCTTTGATCCACCGGTACATTGGCGCCTTTCTGTCTGGTCTACACTGTATCAACATGTTGCAGACTTCGCGGACGACAAATGTCGCCTGGGTGCGACGGGTGTTCTCAACTCGTCTTTTGTTGTTCAACCGCTGTTCCCAAATTATTCATTCCCCTTTTGTGACCGAGTTTCGCCCTCTCCCGTGATTGCCCACCTGCATTGACGTGCTAATTGTGGACTTCAACAGCCCTCCGGCCTTTGTGCACAGGCATTTGGGGGTGCTGGATACGCACCCAAACGTTTAGATGTGCCCAAATTAAATGAAACTTTAAACATGATACAATTTTGCTCATAGATTCCTCTAACAATCTGCGAGCCAGATTCAATCATCAAAAGAGTCACACCTGGCTTGCGAGTCATAGGTTCCAACCCCTGCCTTAAGGCCACATCTTTGATACCCCTGCTTGAGACTGAAGGTAAACCACATTTTGAGTAAAATCTGTGATCTCATGGTTAGTACGTCTGCCTGACAGTTCTGCAATTTGGTGTCCAATGCTCAGTTGCAGTTTTCCTTTTTTGGAGTTTGCATAATTGAGATAAACCAGGAATGCCCAACCAGTCAATCGCGGTTGACCAGCAGTCCGCAGACTGGCCCCAAGTCGACCGCGAGGATTGTAGGGGTAATGGAAAAAAAAAAAAAAATGTGTGTGTGTGTGTGTGTGTGTGTGTGTGTGTGTGTGTGTGTCTGTGTTATTCTATATTTTTGCGTTAGTGTACAGTGTATCTTATCATTTTCACAAAAAAGTATTTAAAAAAAAGCTGGTCACCTTTAACTTACAGTGGCGCATGACCTGCTTTACGGGGAGTTGTTAGCAGTCAGCAGTCTGCAATTGCACTTTGCGGTCAGGGCTGTTGCAGTATAGCTGTTTTTTTTTTTAATTTTATTTGTTTTAATTCTCATTCAAAGGTTGCTTGATTGGCGATTCATTGTATAAGAATGGGAATCTAGAGAGCCAGAAGAAGCATATTAAAATGGTAGTTAGCCACAGAACGATAGTGATGTTTGTGCACTTAATATGCTGTCAAAATGCCTCCCTCCGGCAGGTCTCCCACTAAAGTAGGCAGTGATTCCTTTTCACAAACTCACAAACTTTTCTATCTGCTTTAATTTTCTGTTTCGTTCAGATTAGGGTCCGTTATGGCTGTTGCTTGTCATTGCATGCGTGTGTTCGTATGCACGTGTGTGCATGGATGTGCGGACTCCTGATATAGACAATCAATTTGTGCTATGATGTCATTATAAAACTAACTGCACAGGTAGTATTTCAACATTTGCAATGGGTAGTGATAGGTACCTTTCCCATTTGAACAAGTTAGTTTATGATTCTCTGTACCAGGGAATCGATGCAACACTGCCTTCTGAGAAAGTTGAAGAGGCTTGTGTCGGTGGTGTAGAAGGCAACTCTCACTTGACTCTTGCTGGAGGCGCTGACGGTGTAGCTGAGGTTTTTAAATTGGAGAAAACCATGGCGATGGGTAGCACTATCACATTCATCTTGTCTTCTTATTAGTTGAAATAGGTTAATTGTACTACAATTACCGCTACTGGTCACTTAAAAAAATGCAACAATTTTCAGCACCAACTGTACAACTGTCATAGTATTGTATTGTACCACTAATCACTTTATCTCTGCTCAATGACTCTGCACATTGTCGCACAACTGTCATTGGGTGGTACTATTGCACAATGGTACCCTTACCTTCCAGAAAGTCTTTTGATACTTCCATGGCATGTCTTTGTTCATCATAGTTACTTGTTATTGCAATGCCAGTATAGCCTGTACTACCAGAGACAAATGCCTTGTGTTCTACATACTTGGCAAATAAAGATGATTCATATTGTTCTGATAAATCTCTAAAATTGAAGAAATTAGATCAAAACAAAAAAAAAATGCATTTAGAAAATCGTGGGTATTTTAATGGTGAAAAACGTTGAATTTTTGGTAAGTGGCGATTTTGGGCTTGTTGCAAATCTCTCTCTCTCTCTCTCTCTCTCTCTCTCTCTCTCCCTCTCTCCCTCTCTCCCCAACAACTAAGTAGCCTTAAGAAACTTAATTTGTACATAGATTAGAATTCCCGTCATGGTTTGCATAAACCCGAATTATTAGACACATTAGAAGAATTATTGTCATCAACTCGCATCTTTAAAAAGATTAATGTATAAATGAATGTCATTTACTATTAATAATAACTTATGCTGTCAGGAATTCATGTTTTTAGATTCGAGATCTATTGATTCCATTGATTACTCAGGTAAGTGCTCTGCCTCCATTTAATTTTAGAGGGAGACATTTCTGTCGACCAGTTTTTGTCGTTGACTTGGCCGAATAGGACAATTCTTTTTTTCCCCACCATTTAACATAATATTAACATGTGATTGAGCGTGATTTCAGCAAATTTGTTATTTCAGAAGTGTGTATCCAAATGGTCACTCTTCACATTATTTGTTTTCCGAAATTTTTCAATAATAAAGTGTCTCTGTTAAGATGTGTGTGTTTACAAAAATTTGCACTTGAATGCAATTGTCTCAGTGATGGAACAAAAATAAACTATTTTTTTTATTTAAAAAAAAAAATCAGTTTTTCTCTTGAATAGTTGTATTGTATATTATTGTGGATTGATTGCCTGACCAATGTATCGATAATCACTATATTGCCATCTTGTGAGATAATCGTTATTGTGAGCCTTGTATCTATTGCATATCGTATCGTATTATGGAGTACCAAGAGGTTACCACCCATAGGCCAGATGAATGTAATTATTATTACTTAAATCTGTTTCTCTCCACAGTGAAGTACATTCGTGAGGTTTCTCCACTATTCAAGAAGATTTCCTTGGTGGCTGACTTGCCATGGAATGGTGTTGGGCCACTTTCTCCCAGCTACAACGGGAGTGAGGATTCTGGATCTCCTAGACGCAGCTCCTCCAAAGACAGGAAGGTTATGAGCTTGAAGATGTGCTTCATCAGTCGGAACCTAACCATGCCAGACTTGGAGAACAGGTCTGACTTTAACATTAACATTGTATTTTGCTGCTGTGATGGCATAAAAATGTGTACCTAACTGAAATTGTAACTCTCAATATCCGTATATTTTCACTATCCATCCATTTTCTGAACCGCTTCTCCTCATGAGGGTCGCAGGCGTGCTGGAGCCTTTCCCAGCTGACTTTGGGCAGTAGGCAGGGTACACACTGAGCTGCTTGCCAGCCAATTGCATTGACGTAGACAAACGAAAACCATTCTCACTCACAGTCACACTGAGGGACAATTGAATGTTCAATTAACCTATCATGCATGTTTTTGGAATGAGGGTGGAAACCGGAGTACCCGGAGAAAACTCAACCAGGCACGAGGAGAACAAACTCCACACAGGAAGGCCGCGGCCGGATTCGAAACCACAACCTTTGCACTGTGAAGCGGACATGCTAACCAGTCGACCACCATGCCACTCTATATTCTTACAATTATAAGCAAATATGATCAACAGTCTCGTTGCCATTTTTATCTCATCCACCACGTTTTTTTTTTTTTGTGTGTGTGTGTGTGTGTGTGTGTGTGTGTGTGTGTATGTGTGTTTACGTCTGAGATAAAATTTGCTATAATGAAAAGTCCCCTGTTGTGAAAAATTTCTGGCTGCAAACATGATTTCATTGTAGAGGAGTTCTACTGTAGCTTGTTCTGTTCCACTTTGTTTACTCTCCAATAATCAAGATAACTAACTCATACTAATATCAATATTTTTTTTTTTTACATTTTCGAATCAGTAAAGTTAAATTGGTTTTAAAATAAAATCCAATGAAAAATATTATTTATATAGTCATCTTTAATTTTTTTTGTTACAGAAAATCCATTGTCATAATACTGTATCGAAATATCTCATTGAAAACTCCTTTATCGTATCAAATTGTATATTTTTTAAAAAACTATCGTTTTGTGTCGAATTGTTAGGCCTTATTGCAACACTTATTAAGCTTATTATTACAGCAGAGAAGAAATTCATGAATGGTTTGAATTTTATAGTAAGTTGTACAACTAGGTACATGATCGTAATGAATAACAAATTGATGAATTTATGAACGGCTTAAATTTGCCTTAAATTGGAGAACAGAAAATCTTGTGTCAGAAATAATAGCAGGGGAAATAAATTCTAAATTTACACATAATAAAAGTCAAGGAGCCATTTTGGGGTCTTGATAGAGTCAAATCTTCAGCAAGCCACGAAATATTACCGTAATGACCATATACAAGGTGCACCTGATTTTAAGGCGCGCTGTCAGCTTTTAAGAAAATGGAAGGCTTTTAGGTGCGCCTTTTAGTGCGGAAAATACGGTATAGTGAAAACAAATGACATTAGAAATATTAAATTTTACACTATATTTCTATGCTTACATAGATTACCTATTTCACGGATGAGGTTTTTCCGCTTTTTGGCGCAATTCCGCTTTTTTCCAGTCAAAATGGACCTTTTTTTATATTGTTCCAAATCCGTTGAGAAAATTTAAGGGGTGTGGCGGGGGGGGGTGGTCTGGTGTTATTTCTGGGCTGCCGGACTTACTTGTCTTCGGCAGACTCGGGACTCGTAATGTTTACAAATAAAGTTTGCAAGCATCCATTTTGAATACCGTTTTTTTCTCACGAAGCGTTAGTTTGTCGTTACGTCATATATGGGCTAAAACCATGTCTTACTTGTTGTGATTGGTCGCTATATTGGCAAATGCAGAATCACAACCAATCCGTGTTCGCCTTCCTAAACCCTTTTCCCGTGAATTCTGAATGGTTTTGCAGTGTATTGAAATTACTCGTGTATGTAGTCTGTATTAAACAAACGCCGAATGTTTTCGAGACTCGTGACGAAGCTAACGTGCGTCAGATACTGTAGATGCGGATCTGAGAAACAAGTTTCGATGGGACTGGTTGGATAGAAAGCTGACGGTGTCCCCAATAGGAACCAGTAAAGAGGAACCATTGTCTGTGCTTGTGTCGGATTTCATGAAAAAGCTCTGTGTACAGTGTGTGACGATGTCATTCAATACGGAATGCATTCATAACCCATATATAGTAAACAGTTTAGGACATCACTATCACTGTACGAGGTAAGAATCAACAGCTTTTAATCACATTTACACAACATTTTACGAATACAAGTAGTGAACAAATCTTAAATATGGCAGGGAACGTGTTTCCTTTTTTAGTTTTGATTTTGAGCAGCAAATTTGAAGTTACATCTTGGTGCTCACCAGGAATGCACAAGCAAAATTGCACAAAGGCCGATGTCAAATTTTCACTTGAAAGAATAGTCAACAATCTTGGGATGTTTTTCTGTGAAAGTTTCAAGTTCAAGTGTATAATGTACACACTTATACACTTCATCTTTAGCATGTTTAGTATAAAGTGCCAATTTTGTAAGCAAATGGGGAATGGTACTTCAACAGAAATTGTAACATTTTGTTGATAAAACAATGGTTTTAAGGCTTTAAAATCTCTAAAACCCATGAGCTTCGGGGCTTTGCCACCTGGGCTTCCATCCGGGGCGTTGTCCCTTGACCCCACTGGGACACTGCGGCCCCCCAGCTGATTTTGAGATTTTTTCATCACTAGCCACTCTCATCCCTGCTATTTTAATATACATGTACAGTAGGGTGGTCCATTTTGGAAAAGTTTGTCGGATTCGTCGGGCCGGGTCGGAAATCTTGTCGATACTATGACACAAGGATGTGTGCAAAAGTTTATTCCGATCTGATAATTTGATCCCGTCCCGCAGA
>NW_017805076.1:1308923-1312855 GCF_001891065.2 Hippocampus comes | reverse complement strand
CATGGCAAAATACACGGTTAAAATACACATGTTCACCCTATTGAGACCAGTTGTTATGGTGGAAACTTTGGCCGCTTTGCGGGACGGGAAAATATCATCAGATCGGAATGAAATTTTGCACAGAACCTTGTACCATAGTATCGACAAGAATTCCGACCCGGCCCGACGAATCCGACAAACTTTTTTTTTTGCCATGAAAATGTGGACCACCCTAATGTACAGTGATAATTTTACACTTTGAGCCCTGCGAGTCCCAGGGACTCGCTGATCAGAAAAGTATGAGTCCCATTATGCATTTAGAGAGTCCCAAATTTCAAATTGTGAAATGGTCTACTTATTCAATTGCATATGATAATAGCACAAACAACAACAATATACATTGATAATAGGTTTATTTCTTATAAACAAATGCTGCAAAAAAATGTTATAATTCAGGCATACAAGATTTGCTGAGAAATAGGTTCTTATTTCATCCCATGGTCCAGTCTTTGAGTTCAGAAATTCTCCTCTCTTTACTCTGCTTCCAATGATGCAAGGCTTTCTCAAAGTCAACTTATCGCAAAAAACTATCCAACTTTAGCTGCGTCCTCTGTGATATCTCCGCAATAAACTTTCGCAACACTTGTTTTAACGTTGCACAACTGCCGATCTCGCCAACCTCGTCTCGCGAGAACGGAAATCTCATCACGCGAGATTACTTAACGCGAGATCAAAACAACAATGGCGGCAATTGTCAAACTGCAATCGTTGCTAGAAAAAAAGATGTATCATAGTTTTTTTTGTTCTGACTGAGAAATTCCTTGCGTCCCAGAAACGCACATTATTTGGAACTGTGCGTCCCGCGGGAAAATTATGCGTCTAGGACGCGGGACGCAGAGGTAAAGAGATGGCTGGGTACCACTGCTTTCGATAACTTTATTATTTAGATTTTTCTTCTATTAATACTATTGTCTTTATTACAGAGGGAGAATGTTTTGTTGATGAAGGAATGACAGTGGTTGTTGACTGAGTGGGGACAATGTATGCATGTGACTTTGTCCTTCCTTGTGAAAAGTCAATGAAATTGTGAGTGTGAAAAGTCAATAAAACATAAGAGAGAGTACACATATTACACAAAATCAAAGCAGCAAAGAAGGCATTATCTTGTCAAGTTAATGCAGCAAAATAGTGTTGTTTTTTTTTTTTGTTTTTTTTTTACTTTGACTTGTTCCTGCTTGTATGATGAGAATGATCTCCCTTGTCCTGTGTATGTTGGCTTAATATTTCATGAAATGTTGACTGTGGTATGGATGGTATGATAAACAATGACATCTCTGTTACAGAAGGGCCTACAAGAATGCAAATGACACGTAGGCACACACATATGCACGGTCACCCCACATTGAGGTGTTGTGTCAACCCAGCCACCCCACTGAAAAATTTCTGGCTATGCCCCTGAGCTACATAGTTGGTGGGTGACTTATCTCCTCTACAAACAACACTGATTATTTAATATCTCATTAAATGCAGCCAGTGGGTGAAAACCTTGCCAGGACGGTCCAAGTGAGGCCGATGCAGTGTGGTGTCAGGCCATTTTGGAACTTGCAGATGTTTTTTTTGCTGATATTTTGATTAATCTGCATTTTTTTGTAGGTCTTGGGCTGTTACAGACCTCCAAAATGTCAACAATCTTGGTGATTCAGTCAACGAGCGCTGCTTTATTCTAATTTATTAAAATATCAAGGATTAAAACATATATCCTTTTGCCAGTAGGTGGCGCTACCACTACGGTGAAAAATTTGTTCATAGATGTCTTTATGTCTGAACTCTTATCAAACGTTTGACATTTTGAGATATGGGTCACGTTACATCAGCTTTTATCGTCATGGCAATGATGAATGCTCAAGTAAATTTAAATGGCGGACTTCCTGTTAGATTTAGCATATGACTCTGAGAGACTGTTTTTGGGCATCCTTTATTGTTACACACGCCACCAAATTTTCTTAGATCTTGGTGAGTCAAACATAAAACCGGGGCTGCTTTGTTAAAAATTTGTAAGAGGTGCTCGTGAACCATTTTTCAAAAATTGCAAAATAAACTAATAAAATCATGATGATTTTTCTTGGTCTAATGTGTGTGCAAAATTTCATGTGTTTTCGTTCAGGCTTTGACTTGTAAAAATTAGCAGCGGTCGCTGCTTGGGCCCTAATAAGACTTAATCTGACTGTTAAGATAAGATAGATAAGAAACCCTTTATTTGTCTCACAATGGAGAAATTCCCAATTTACAGCAGCAAATTTATGAAAGGGAGAAAGTAGAAGACAAAAGTATATACCGTATTTTCACGACCATTCGGCGCACCGTATTGTTGGGCGCAGTCTCAGTAACGGGTGCTATTTCTGTATTTGACACATACACAAAACGCACTGTATTATTGGGCGCAGCCAGGCATGGTAAAACATAGGCCAGCTTAAACATACGGCATGCATGCACGCACGCTAAAAACACGTTAGCTTGAAGCATTCGGGAGCATGCATTCACGCTAAAACATACCAGGTATGTTAGCTTAAAGCATACGGTAGCAGCTAAGACATACGGACACACGCTAAAAACACGTTTTTAAAAAGGCAACGGAAGCAAAACTGAGTTCGGTTGTACTTTATTTATCCATTTTACAATGTACTCATCCTCTGACATGCCCACCCTTCACTCATTGGCCGACTTCCGCATGCCTGTCGTCACACGTCCACCTTTTCTCTATATAAACAGCGTGTCGGCCAGAGGTGCTCTCAGTCAGGCTTTGGAACTCGCCGCATACATAACACGCACCGCATTATAAGGCGTCCTGTTCATTTTGGAGATAATTTAAGACTTTTAATGGCGCCTTATAGTTGTGAAAATACGGTAAATAAATATAAAATATAAAATATAAATATAAGCAAAATAAAAAATGAGTGAGTGGGGGGTGAGTCCAGGTTGTCAGGACCGTCTATTCAATAGCCTGACAGCAGTTGTCAGGAACAAGCGGCGGTGGCTCTCCTTGCAGCGCGGGTGTATCATTCTCTGGCTGAAGGAGCTGCCCAGTGCTGTCAGGGTGACCTGAAGTGGGTGGGAGGGTCTGTCCATCATAGCTTTTAGCTTGGCTAGCATCCTTCTGTTGCCCACCTCCTCCAGAGCGTCCCGGGAGCATCCCAGGACAGAGCTGTCCCTCCTGACCAATCGGTCCAGTCTCTCTCTGTCCCAGGCTGAGATGTTGCCTGATCAGCAGACTATGCCATAATGAATGGCTGAGGCCACCACAGAGTCATAGAAGGTCTTAAGGAGTGACCCCTGAACTCCAAAAGACCTCAGTTTTCTGAGCAGGAAACCCTTCCTGATCAGAGCGTCCATGTTGTTAGACCAGTCTAGTTTATTGTTGAGAAGAACACCCAGGTACTTGTAGGATGTCACCATCTCTATGTCCGTACCCTGGATGTTCATCGGTGCAGGTGAAGACTGTTTCCTGCAGAAATCCACAACCAGCTCCTTAGTTTTCCTGGGGTTGAGCTGGAGGTGGTTCTGTAGGCACCAGTCCACGAAGTCCTCCGTCAGTCCCCTGTACTCTCAATCATCTCCGTCTGTAATGAGGCCGACGCTTGCGGAGTCATCAGAGAACTTCTGAAGGTGGCAGGTTGGAGTGACGTAGCTGAAGTCCGAGGTGTAGAGAGTGAACAGGAATGGAGCCATTGACCTAAGATATACTTTTCAAGCAGCAAACCTCCCGCGATCAACCAGTGCATGCAGATGCATACACAGGCATGGTCATATGCATGCATGCACACACATATTGAAATGAACATACTTAACATGAATGAAAAAGTACAAATGTTGGATTCACCTGGCGCTTTAAGAGGGGCAGGGCTGCCACTGACAGGTGGCCGTACGTGTGACGTTTAAAAAGGAGCATCGCATTA
>NW_017805076.1:1306600-1308724 GCF_001891065.2 Hippocampus comes | reverse complement strand
TGGGACTTGTAGTTCTTTTGTTCGAGTCGACTTGATATGTTTGTGATGTATGGTTTCTTACGTTTAAAATAATAAATCATGATGACGATAATAATACACAGTGAAATCATGGTTGATTAAAGTATTTATTAAATGTATTGTTAAAATAAAAGTATTAATTAATGTCAATTATATACATGTTTACATCGTGATGCAGAAAGATAGATACTGTATATTCATTTTTTTACTGCATTTATGTGTGCTTTAGGTTATTACCTGCTTCTGCTACTACTTCTGATACTACTACTACTACTACTACTACTACTACTACTTCTGCTGCAGAGTGCTCCAATAAATGTGTCAAAAAAGTACAGAATGAGTGATCCTTCCATGCTGACCGACGATCCCTATTCAGAGGGCCGTGAAAAACGGAATTAACTGAACAACAAATGAACCAGATATAAGACAGGGAGGGTTTGAAAAAAGAAAGTCGCGCCCTAGTATAGCTGGCTGATTATGGGGAAAAAAATGTTAACCTTTCTTTACTGGTTAACCTGGGATCTCGGGGATTGTCTTTCATGGGTTTAAGATTTTTTTGTTTTTTTTTATAGACAATTGCCTCCTTATTTCAATTGCCTTCGTCATCTTTTGAATTTCTTTCTTTCTGATGTGATGACCTTCCCCTTCTCCCAGTCCATGACGTGATTGTTTCTTCTGCAGTGGTCTGATTTCTTGTTTACTTGTTCTGTTTTTGTGTTCTAGTATAACATTTGTTTTTCGTATTCTTATCGGTGCACAAATTGTTGCCATATTTTCTGGTATGGTTTTATCACAGTGTGTGTTAGATGTTTTCTCATGATGCGTTGAATGGTTTCTGTAATTCCTCTGACATATGAAAGTGTTATTTAGTCCTTGTTTTCATTGTTGGTTGCTTTGTTGTTTTGGTTTTGTTTTTCATGCTTATTTTCTGTTGTTGGTTTTGTCTGGCTTGCAGTTTTCCTTTGCCGATGGCCATTTTGGGGAATTGGCAAAGAGTGAGAGTGGGTTGTGTGTGTGTTTTTTTTTTCTTCCTGTCTGTCATTGTTTGTTAATCAAGTTGTATAGTGTTCTGACTATGGAGAATATGTGTGCCGTGGGATGTTATGACATCCAGAAGGCGTACTGGTCAGTATGTGTGGGTTTCCTATATATTTAGATTTTTATGCTGCCGTCTTTGTTATGCTGAATGTTTGGGTCCAGAAAGGATATAATAATAATAATAATAATAATAATACATTTTATTTGAAAGCGCTTTTCATCACACTCAAAGACACTTTACAAGAGCTAAAACACAAGATAAAAATGTGCACTTAAAACAAACATACATAATTTACAAAAGCACATTGGATGAATAAAAGGAATAAATGGGTAAAAGCGATTAAAAGGTGTTAAAAGCATTGCGGAACAGATGAGTTTTGAGAGAAGATTTGAAGGATTGGAGGTCAGTACAGTTGCGGATGTGTTGTGGTAGAGTGTTCCAGAGGGTGGGGGCGGCGACAGAGAAGGCTCGGTCCCCCCAGGTTTTGAGCTTGGTCACGGGGATGGCAAGGAGGTTTGTGTCTGAGGAACGGAGGTTGCGGGAAGGAGTATATTGGTGAAGAAGGTCGGAGAGGTAGGAGGGGGCCTGATTGTGACGGGCTTTATAGGTGAGTAGGAGCAGTTTAAACTGAATACGCTGGGGAACGGGGAGCCAGTGGAGGTTTTTAAGGACGGGGGTGATGTGATCACGAGTGCGGGTGTGGGTGAGTCGGCAGCCGGTGGCATTCTGGATGTACTGTAATTTATTGAGGAGTTTGGAGGTTGTACCGTAGAGAATGCTATTGCAGTAGTCAAGGCGGGAGATGATGAAGGCGTGGATGAGGGTTTGAGCAGCGTTGAAAGAAAGTGAATGGCGGAGACGAGAAATGTTTTTGAGGTGGAAGAAAGCAGTTTTGGTGATTTGGGTGATGTGTTGGTCGAAAGAGAGGTTATTATCAAAAAGGACACCGAGGTTGCGACAGTGAGAGGAGGGGGACAGGGTGCAATTGTCAATAGTGAGGTTGAAGTTGGAGGTTGTTTGGGTGAGGGACCGAGGACCGATTATAAGCAGGTGAGATTTAGGACAGT
>NW_017805076.1:1296749-1305282 GCF_001891065.2 Hippocampus comes | reverse complement strand
CGAGTGAAGGAGACAGATTTGGTTTTGATGGGGGCGAGTTGATTGAGACAGGAGGAGAGAGTGCTGTTGTAGTAGTTGGTGAGAACAGTGGGGTCATGGGACAGTGGAGGAGGTAGTATGGAGAGGTGGTTGAGGACGGAGGTAGAAAAGTCAGTTAGGGAAACGGATTTGAGGTTTCTGAATGATATGGTGCGCTTTTCCTTGGGAATGGGGGTAGGGAGGTGGAGGTCGAGAGTGATAGCCAGGTGAGCGGAAATGTTGAGGTTGGTGCTAGAGAGTTTTTCAATGGTGAGACCGGTGGAAAAGACCAAGTCCAGAGTGTGACCGTGGGTGTGGGTGGGGAAGTTGACATGTTGAGTGAAGTTAAGGCAGTCCAAAAGGTCAAGAAATTCAGAGGCATGTTTGCAGTTGGTGTTGTCGATATGGAAGTTAAAGTAGCCAAGGAGCGGTGAGATACGTGAGAGCTGTGTGACAAAATCGGAGAAGTCTGATAAAAATGATCGGTGGAATTTCGGTGGACGGTAAATGACAGCAATGACCAGGGGGGAGGGACCAGGGAATTTGAAGGTGATATGTTCAAAGGACTCAGTGGGTGAGGTGGATATAGTGCTGATTTTAAACTCTGTTTTATGGACTGATGCCACCCCACCACCTCGGCTGGTGAGGCGGGGCTTGTCGATGTAGGTGTAACCAGGTGGGGGGGTGTGGTTGAGTGAGAAGTAGTCCAGGTGTTTGTGCCAGGTTTCGGTGATAAAGAGGAAGTCCAGGTTATTGTCAGTTATGAATTCGTGGAAGACGAGTGCTTTGTTGTTGAGTGAGCGGGTGTTATGTGATATAGTCCGATGTGTTTCTTCTTCGGTATTAGCTATGGTGTTACGGTGATCTGTTGAGTTCTTGTGCATGTCCAGTCTTTATTTCCAATATGTCATCTCTGTATTGTTTCCAGAGAGTGGGTTTGTATTGCCGTGGTGCCGTTTGAATAGCTTTGGTTTTCAAATTCTCTATGAAAAAAAACGCTCATAATTGCGGATAGTGGGTCTCCCATTGCGAAACTTTCTTTTTGTTTGTAGATTGTCGTCCTGTATTTAAAGTACCGTATTTTCACACCTATAAGGCGCCATTAAAAGTCTAAAATTTTCTCCAAAGTGGACAGCACGCCTTATAATGCGGAGCGTCTTGTGTATGCGCTGAGTACCAAAACCTGACAGAGAGCCGACGCGCGTTTATATAGAGAAAAGGCAGAAGTGAATGAGGACAGGCATGCGGCGAAGAAGTCGGCCAATCAGTGAAGGGTGGGCGTGTATATATAATAGAGAGAGAGCGAGAGAGAGAGAGAGAGAGAGAGAAAAAGAAAAGGCTGACGTGAGTGAGGACAGGCATGCGGCGAAGAAGTCCGCCAATGAGTGAAGGGTGGACGTGTAAGTGGATGCTAAAGGCACGCCCCTAGCAGGTACCAGCACCTGTATAAAGTGTGGATATGTGCGTTATTGCAAAACAACTTCGGTTTTGGTTTCTAAGAACCCCCGAAATTACTTCTACAAAGAGACACGCCTACAAAGCTCAGTTCAAGCTTCAAGCCATCGGTTATGCGGAGAAACATGGGAATCGAGCAGCTGCGAGAGAATTTCAAGTCAACGAATCCATGGCTCGCAAATGGAGGAAGCAGGAGAACGAGCTTCGCCAAGTCAAAAAGACGAAGCTGAGTTTCCGTGGACAGAAGGCGAGGTGGCCCGAGTTGGAAGACCAACTGGAGCGGTGGATTGTTGATCAAAGAGCAGCCGGCAGAAGCGTCTCCACAGTCACCATTCGACTGTGTACTCACGTTTGTTCGACTGTGTACTCACGTTTTTTGATCAATCAAAAAACGTGAGTACATTGTAAGCTGGCTAAATAAAATGCAACTGAACTCAGTTTTGCTTCCGTTGCCTTTTTAAAAACGTGTTTTTAGCGTGTATCCGTATGTCTTAGCATGCTACCGTATGCTTCAAGCTAACGTGTTTTTAGCGTGCGTGCACGCATGCCGTATGTTTAAGCTGGCGTATGTTTTACCACTGTAAAACTGCGCCCAATAATACAGTGCGTTTTGTCTATGTGTAAAATACCAAAATAGCACCCGTTAGTGAGACTGCGCCCAACAATACGGTGCGCCGAATGGTTGTGAAAATACGGTAGGTGGATTAGGCAACGAATTATAGAAATGTTATGTCATTGAATGTCAACTTTTGCTTATCTTTCTGTGACTATGTGTAGTGTGACATCTACTTTCACACAGTCAAGAACTCGTCAACACACCCCACCATTCTGCACATCCATTGTTTTTCTTCTATTCTATGATTTTAAAGAAGCGGAGAATCCAAAATCGAAATCACGATTTAAATTTCAATCAATCGTCCATCCCGAATTGCAAGGACACACTTTCAACTGCGTAGCATGGAAAGTGCAGAAGCATCCCATCGTAGTTCTTGTGGAACATTTTAAAAACAATGCTACTTTATTTTTTAAATATTTTTTTCATGGGCGTGGGACTGAGAGGGTGTGGTGGCTATCGCGTAATAATAATGACACACACACTTTAAAAAAGCATCTATTTTTTCCTCACTTACACCCCTCGCGGTCAACTTGGGACCAGTCCGCGGTCCACAACTCGACTGCGATTGACTGGTTGGTCCCTATTGATTTATAACAGCACAAAAAAAAACATGGATGTCCTATGAATAAATCACCTTCAAACTGTCATTTAAACTTTAGATATCTGGAGCAAAGCACTGAACAAGAATATTCACACCCATGGGCCAGCACAGCTTATGCAGAATTCCAGATTTTTTTCCTCCTGATCCGCTCTCTGATTATTATTATTATTTTTATTATTATTATTGTTATTATCATGAGGACACCTTATTTGCTGGTATGGGGATTGTGGGTGCTCGTAGTGGTGTGTCATTGTGCTTTTTTTGTTTTTTGCCCCCTCCAAGCATGCATCTTATTTTGATAATGTATGCACCGGGCTCATTTACGATGTGTTAAACCAGCTTTTTCTCCTTTTAGCCTAACAAGAGAAAGCCTGGCAATCTTGAGCAAAAATTAACTGCCGTTCGAAAACTGTTCAGTGGCCCCAGAATGAGCCTTTTCACAGAATTGTTAACGAAGCAAAAATACACTTTGTTTAGTTCACGCTCACCCAAAATATGAATGAGTTCATGAACATCAGTGCATTGAACTCATCCAGATACAACACCATGTGTCAAACACAGTTATTTAATCTGGACTACCTCCTGTTCGATTGATCTTCCCATTAGGAGGCAGAGTCTGGGGTCTCTGAGGTGGGCTTTCCTATCTCTGGGGTTGATGTCACCGACATTGTTAAAAAGCTCCTCGCTGGCAAGGCCCCCGGGTGGATATAAGATCTGCCCAGAGTTCCTAAAGACACTGGATGTTGTAAGGTTGTCCTGGTTGACATGCCTCTGCAACATCGCATTGACCTATCGGGGACAGTGACTCTAGATTGGCGACTGGTTCCCCATTTTAAGAGAGGGTAGCCGGCGGGTGTGTTCGTACGACTGGGCATCATACTCCTCAGCATCCCTGGTAAGGTCTATTTAGGGGTGCTGGAGAAGAGGGTTTGTCGGGAAGGTGAATCTCAGATTCAGGAGGAGCAGTGTGGTTTTCTTCCTGGCCATGGTACCAACACCCTCGGCAGGCCACTCGGGGGATGCATGGGAGTGCACTCAACCAATCTACATGTACTTTGTGGACTTGGACAAGGCATTTGACCATGTGCCCCTGGGGATCTTGTGGAAGGTGCTTTGGAAGTATGGTGTACAGGGCACCTTAGTAGGGCTGTTCGATCCCTGGTCAACTGGTGTCAGAGTCCGGGCTGCATTGCCGGCAGTAAGTCGGATTTGTTTCCTATGGGGGGTGGACTCCACCAAGACTGCTCTTGTCACTGATTCTGTTCATAGTCTGGGCTTCTCCAGCAACTGCCCCTGTGACATGACCTCGGATAAGCAGGGGAGAGTGAATGAATGAATATCCTTCCTATTCTGTTCTTTTCTGTTCCTATTCCATTCTCTGTTCTAATAATTTAGTTCAATTGGGACTTTTTTTCCCCTGCTCTTTTAATTTAACGCATGCATGAACCACACTGCGCCTAAGGGGCCAATGTCGACACACACTTGAGCAGTGGTTCTTAACCTGGGTTCGATTGAACCCGAGGGGTTCGGTGAATCGGTCTCAGGGGTTCGACGGAGCCTCTGCCATGGAGGCTAAGACATACCCGACTGAATTTGTCAATTAGTTATGACACGCCCGCTTAGTCATCACTGGCTGCAGATGACCACATTTGTCCAATCAGTGCTGCGGGAAATTTAGTTCGCTCAGTAGTCAACGTTTGACTGTCATGGTAGTACGTCGTAAAATTAAAAAAATATATATATTTAAGCCTTTAAATTTTATTTACTCTTTTTTTGTTTTTAATGAATGTGTTTTGTATGTCTTGAATTTGTAAAAAGTCATATTCTTGTTTTTCACAAATGAAGGGTTCGGTGAATGTGCATATGAACTGGTTGGGTTCAGTACCTCGAACAAGGTTAAGAACCACTGCACTAGAGGCAGCACAAGATCAATTAAAAATACACCATTTAAGGTGTAAAAATGGTTTGAAAAGTGAATTACGTTAACACGTTAATTTCGACAGCCCTAATTTGCTGGTGTTGGATCAAAACCTCTTATGTCCAAATTAAGTCGAATTCCTATTTATTCCCAAACCAAAACCAATACTCTTTATCAGTTCCCATGTCATTTTTACAAATCGTTGACTAATGTTAAGTGTTGAAAATGACGTGCTCTGTTTGACAATGCAGTGTGTAAATTAAAAAAAAACAAAAAAAAACATGCTTTTGGGATGGGGGGCGGGGGGGGGGTTGTATTTGTTTCCTGAAAAGTCATGGTTTTGGAGATGCAAGATTTCGCCCGACACCAGCCATTATATTTTGTCTTTCTTCATTTTCAGACTGTTGGAGCTCCATTCCCCTGATGGGCAGCACACAGTGGTACTTCGCTGTAAAGATGCACCCACTGCCAACTCCTGGTTCACTGCCATCCACACCAATATTGCCGCCCTGCTCCTACAGACTCTGGCTCACATCAATGCTTACCTGGGAGCCTCTGCCTCGGTCTCCCCACAGCCTCACCTGAAACACATCGGGTGGTTGGCTGAGCAGGTGGTGAAATAAACAAAAGTTCCACAATATTTTACACACTGCTGATCTTTGAATGCTTACCACAGAAAGAAGATCAGGATGAGAATAATGCACTTTAAATAGATAAGAAACTTTCACTTGTTAACTGTCATTCATAGTTTAAGATTTTTGTGTCAAGAACTACACAGTGAAATTACATTCCCTTTGATGATTGCAATTTGAGTGATTTTTCTTTGGAAAAGTCGAAAATTTAAATACAAAGTGATATCCATTTCGTTTCCAGGGCTTTACGGTCGTGGGACATCTGCACTGTGAGGCTGGCGTGCTAACCAGTAAGGTTAGCCACTGCTTTCCTGTGTGGAGTTTGCATGGTCTCTCAATGCCTGTGTAGGTTTTCTCCGGGTACTCCGTTAAATCCCTAATTCCAAAAACATGCAATGTAGGATAATTGAATTCTTTTGAATTTGTCCCTAGGTGTTATTGTTAGCGCGAATGGTTGTTTATGTGTGCCCTGCGATTGGCCGGCAATCATTTCAGGCTTACTGCTCGTCGATGGTTGGGATAGACACCAGCATACCCGTGACTGTCATTCGGATAAGCGAATCAGATAACGTCTTAAGGTGAAACACCCACAGTTTTAAGGCAGTCGGATAAAATCCCTAGGCAGAATTTTTTTTAACATGCGACCTCAGTAAAAGGCCAAAAATAGGTGTGAATTTGAAAGAAAATTCAAAATGGCTGACTTCCTGTTCAGTTCAGCATATGGCTCAGAGACTTTTTTTGTCAGACAGTTACATGTACAGACGAACCTCATTACAGTGTACCTCGTGGGACATCACGAATCTGTACATTATAATGGTAGTTTGTTGTAACCATTTCCAATTAAATGGCCCCCAGCTAAGATATATGCAATATAATACATTATGAACATTTATAGATGTAAAAAACATGAACATGTAATACGCTATAAACATGTCAATTACAGTATGAAGAAAAAAATGTTTTGTAAGACATTAAACAAACTGTGGCATTGAAAAATCTGGTCGTTATAATGGATTTTATGTAATAAAGGTGTTCATTGTAAGCAAAATCGGCAAATGGAAAATGAGTTATGTGAAGTCAGGACTTTGAAATGTGAACGTTATTGGGGTGAAAAGAGGTGCAACTGTAGCTCCAAATGTTCTCAGTTCCACAGTTTCAAAATAATGTTTTTTTTTAACGTGACCACTATAAAAGGCCAAAAATGGGTCCAAACGTGAAAGAAAATTCAATATTGCAGACTTCCAGCTCTAGCATATGGTTCCAGGAGACTTAATTGTATGTCTTGGGCTGTTACATATACAATATCTCCAAAATTTCATCAATCTTGGTGACATGTTCATAAAAGATTTGGAGGGGGTGGTGTTGAATCTAATAAAATATTGATCCTGTGGCCAGGCGTGATGTGTTAGCAAAGTGTCATTAGTTTTTTTCTGCATATTTAGAACCGTAAAAGTAGTGTTGTTTTCTTGGCAAACGCCGCCTTGCCATGGCAACAGATTTTAGTTAAAATCCACAAACTTAGTGTTGCACTATCATTAAGGCTTAACACACTTCTGAGTAAATATGGGATAACATTTTCTTCAGCCAATATGTGGTGCTGCCACTATGATAAAAATAAAATTGTAGATGTCTTCAGGGCCAGTTTCATCAAGTGTGTCAAATATTGACAAAATATGATCATGTGGGTCAAGTTATAGCAGCTTTTGTTATCAACGAGACACCACATTTTAAAGTAAATTCAAAATGGCGGACTTCCTGTTAGGTTTAGCATATGTCTCCAAAAGACTTTTTGTAGGTCTTGGGCAGTTACATGTACCACCAAATGTTCATAGTTCTCGGTGAAACATACAACCGGTAATGGTTTGTTAAAAAGTGGCAAAATGGTCATTACCCAACCCAAAGGTTGGTAGTTGGATTCCGGTCCATTACGACCATGTCTAAGTGTCCTTGAGCAAGATACTGAACCCCCAGTTGTTCTTGATGCTGCATCATCAGCAGGTGAATGAGGTAACTCACGCGCCTTGAGGACCCGAGGTAGAAAAGTGATATACAAGTGACAGCCCATTGACCATTTGCCATTTTTAATTGCACAATAAACTAATAAAATATTGATGGTTTTGCTAGGCCTAGTATGTGTGTTTCATGAGTTGTTGTACATGTTTAGACCCTCAAAATCAGTGTTCTTTAATGGAGAACTGCGCCTTGTCACAGACTGTGGCAACAACATGAAGGCCTAAACAATCTTTTGATCAAATATTAGGTAAATTTTGTTAATCCGCTGGGAAAAAACCTCAAAGATTAAAACATATTTCCTTTAACCAGTAGTTGGCGCTTTCACTGAGATGAAAAATGGTTCTACATGGTCAGGCAAAATGATCTGACACATTTGTAGGTTAAATAAAAGGCAAATAAAGAAACAAAAAAAAAAGTTTTTATTTTCAAAAAATACATATGCCATTCTGTTTCATCATGTTTTAAAGATGAAATGGAGTTCTGGCGGTGCGAGGTCGGCTGGTTGATTTTCGTTTCAATGCAGATCCAGTAACTCTGAAGTTGGTAACCCATAACAAGATGGTGTTTCGAGCTGGTACGGGATCATGTCTACCAAGATTGAAGTATAAACGGAACACTCTTTGTGTTGCAGTTAGACATTAGTTTGTTTTGATAAACGTTTCCACAATGAAAGCGCAAGCTCACCAGTCCAATTCATGGCAACAACTGAAAAAGAAACAAAAATCAATGGCATTATCAGACACAAAGCAAAATGGCATTAGATGAAAAAGATGGCATTACAGTGAAACTCCTCTACAACGAAATCATGTTTGCAGCAAGAAATTTTTCACAACAGGGGGTTTTTCAGTGTACCAAATTTTATCTCAGGTGTAAACACACACACACACACACACACACACACACACAGACACACAAACGTATGTGTACTCTTTATTTTATTCCAATAGAGCATAAATATGAGCATACACTTATTTGACACTTCATATAGTCAGTGTAGCAATAAAAAAAAGGGAAAGAAATTGCGAAATTTACGATCAGAATTCACTTTCACTTACATCAATTTCTTGGATCATGTCTTTTATTTTGTTTCCTCCGTCTTTCATTTTGATCACTTTTACCCTCTCTTCCAGCCTCAGAGCTCTTCTTCTCTTAGCTGCTTGACATCCAAAAGTCCTTTTTGTAGCCATTTGAGCAATGCAACGTTCTTGCTGCGTCTGAAACTAACAATAACAAATACTTCCTGGACTACTGCGCATGTGTAAACCAGTGTGGTGGTTGCT
>NW_017805076.1:1292121-1296411 GCF_001891065.2 Hippocampus comes | reverse complement strand
CGTCTGGTTGCAGAAAATCAAGCTCGGTGCTGTGGTGAGTCGTCATTTTCATGCACTTTGAATTTGCGTTGTATCGTATTTTGAAGGCATTAAACATTGCCATAGCGATCGGAGTGTTGCGGCCAGATTAGACACTCCTTGTGTTTATTATTATATTTCGAAAACACCACAGTTTTCATGCAGCTCATACCATATTAATTTCTTGTATTATTTCCACCACACCTTAAATGCCGGTCCCTGAAAATATTGTCTGACATAAACCGGTCCGTGGGGCAAAAAAGGTTGGGGGCCCCTGGATTAGACTTCGTTGTAGTGAATCTCGTCGCGAGGCAAGAGCAGAGAAAAAGATTTCGTATCACGACACAGGGTTTTTTTTCGTTGTATGGGGGGCAGGAAAGTGGGAATGGTGTTAATGCATGAATATTTTTTTCATACTAGAGGGTACTTTCGCCCATGTAGGTTTCGTTGTAGAGGAGTTTCACTGTATATGTACTTTTCGAAAATAAAAACACTTTTGTTTCTTTACTTTATTTGCCTTTTATTTAAGCTACAAATGTGTCAGATCATTTTGCCTGACCCTGTAGATGTCTTCATAGCGGGACTATCATCAAATGTGAGAAATCCTGAGAATATATGATCATGTGGGTCAAGTTTTTTAAGTAAATTCAAAATGGCAGACTTCTTGTTACACTGACTACATGGCTCACAGAGACTTCTTTTGAAGGACTTTGCCTGTTACATCCATCCGTTATCCAATCTGCTTATCGTCACAAGGATCGCGGGCGTGCTGGAGCCTATATCAGCTGTTTTCCGGCAGTAGGCAGGGTACACACTGAAGTGGCTTCCAGCCAATTACAGGCTACACATAGACAATCATTCACACTCACACCGAAGGACAATTTAGAGAATTCAATTAACCTACCGTGCATGTTTTTTGAATATTTTAGGAAACCGGAGTACCTGGAGAAAACCCATGCAGGCGTGTGGAGAACATGCAAACTCCACACAGGAAAGCCGGAGCCGGATTCAAACCTATGACCTCTCCGCCGTGAGGCGTACGTGCTAACCAGTTGGCTACCATGTCGCCTGGCCTGTTATTTTACCACCAAATTTTCGTAGATTGAGGTGAAACGTATAACCCATTGCTTCAAATTTCTAGGAAGTGCTTGTGGGAAATTTTTAAATAAAAATCCCGATAAAACTGGTGGTGGTTTTGCCAGGCCTAATATGTGTGCAAAGTTTCATGTGTTTTGGCAATTTTTAGACTATTTAAATTGACGTTGCCAGTACAACAGCATTAAGCTAAAACTCACAAAATTCCTGTTTTAACATCATGGAGACACTTCCGAGCAAATATGAAATACATCGGGCGAGGAAAAACGGCGTGTTACAGCAATGTTTGTCACGGTGAATTATCAGACTTTGCGGCACCGTATTAGCCATGCCTTTCACCGAAAAGTAACAATCTTCAGTGTTGTGCAAGATCAATCTCATGAGGCATTTCTGACAAATTTTCAGTTGGATTCATTCAACGGGCTCTGTGCAGTACATAAAAAAACTGAATAAAAAAAATCAGAGTGGCCCTATATGTATAACAGAATATTATCATATAGATGTCTTCAAGCCATGACTGTATGCGTGTTAAGTTTGTGATTTTGGAGCATGTACACGAGACTTATGAAGGATTTCCTCTTTTCCGCATTTTGATGCCCCGTCCGTGTCATGTTGTACTGTATTTCAAAAACTTAAGATCTTTTTGCCCTGTTGTTTTCTCAGGTCTTAAGATGGTATCGCCAAAGTTTGAAGTCAATCAGATGAATCTTAGGACAAGGGTGCAAAAGTATGAACCATGTAAATGTGCCAAAATGGGCCAAATTTGACTTTCAAAAATTCATAGCTCACTTCCTGTTCAGTTTAGAATACGGCTGCATTGGACTTTTTTGTATGTCTCTGGGTGCTATAAGTGGCTGCCAATTTTTGTTGGCTTCAGTGGGGTTCGGCAACACGTGGCTCCGGAGCCGCATGCGGCTCTGGAACTGAATGTGGCTCTTTAGCGCCGCCTAGTGGCTCCCTGGAGCTTTTTAAAATGTTTGAAAATGGAAAAAGATGGGGGAGTGAAAATATATATATATTTTGAATCTGGTTTCTGTAGGACACAGGTGTCAAAGCCCGGTCCTCGAGGGCCGGTGTTCTGCATGTTTTCCATCCCTCCCTGCTGCAACACACCTGATCCAAATGATCAGCTCATCAGCAAGCTCTATCGGAGCCTGATCGTGATCCTCGAGGACCGGACTTTGACACCTGTGCTGTAGGAGGACAAACATTCTTAACATTTTCCAATGCTGTAAAAATATGGCGAATAAATATTACATTTCAACATTTCTGCCAACGAAGATTTGCGTCATAGCCTGCGACACGTTTCCATTAGTAGAGCGGGATGCCAGGCAGGTGGCGGTTGTAAGAAGAAACGGCGTTTCATGTCCAATTCACGGAGGCAACTGGCAAAGAATGGCAATCTGAAGGACCGAGAGAAGCATTTTAAAACGGTACACGTCAGCTACGAAAGTTAACACGCTGCAAAAGTGCGTCCCGTGCCTCGTTCATCTTAGCCGCCATTATGGCTGTTGCTCATTATGGCATGTGTGTGTAAGTGCGTGTGCGGTCACGGGTCGATTGCGGGAGGCTGGTTGATCGAAAAATAGAGCTTTGGTCAAAAAAGGTTGGCCCACACTTTTTACTTTTTCACACACTTTGTATGTTGTACATTGATGATAATAGAACATCACAAACAAGAAATCAAATCAAAAAGCCCTTTATCATGAAAAATATTACTGCTTCTGGTATTTACTGTGCTCTCTTTCGGCAACACAATATATACTGACCCGGGACTCGTTTTGGTTTGGAAAAGGCTGGTGTAAAGCAATATTAAATCTCCAAAACCGTGCTGATCTTGTTTAATGATTCTTAGGTCCAGCTGGAAGGTGGACGGCAGCAGCACAGACCCGTTGTCATGGCACTTACAGAAAAAGACATTCTGCTCTTTGAGTCTGTGCCATGGGGTAGAGAATCGTGGGCGTTGCCTTTGGTCACACACCCATTGCTGGCAACAAGGTAGGATGATTTGGAACAACCATATGACTCAACATACTGCTTAATTGTTCATATCATTACATAAAAATTACTGTTACAGGTAAGGAGACCTACAGTAAGGTTGCATTGGGCTGTTTCAAGCCAAATGACCCAGTGGGGTTAATAAGCAGATTTTGATTCTAACACTAGTAACAGTAAAGAGATTTTCGTCTCTTTATAAACACACTTGCTAAACCCCAGTGGAATGAATAAAAGACACCGTGGACATACATCGTAAAAAATATATTTGGACAAAAAAGGGAAACACACAGATTGGCAGAAAAACGTGTCCGTCCGACTTCGAGTGTTGTCTCAGCTAACTTAGCTTAGCTGTTGTCGGTTGCGTCAGCGCTGATTGGGTGAAATCAAAAGACGCGCTTGCGTACATGTTCACGCTGAAGCACGCACAGCAGAGAGCAGCGGACTATCTACTGCTGAGGCTCGCTTAGCTTGAGTGGCATCGCCACAACAGTAACACCCGCGCCTCGCATTCTCATGGCCTCGCCATATCTCGGAGATTTCGAAATTTCGGCGAGAATGGAAGCCACAAAGGGTGCACGTGCGCACACAAAAGGAAGATTGTGCGGTTTAAAAGAAAGGGCTCACCAGCGCTCCCAAGAAATGTTTAATGAAGCAGCAATGTTTAATGAATATATATATATATATATATATTCTTTGGCTTTATTCTTTGGCTTTTTACTCAGCATGAGACTTGATTTTTAGCTTTACTGTTTTTGTGCTTTCTACTGTCTTTGTTATTAATTTATTGTTTTATTGTTGTGTGGTATATCTGGGCCTCAATGGCTCTGGTGCTCAGGGCCTGCTCCTAAGCAGCCAGGATGAGCGCCTCTGTGGTGTCCTTCAGGCCAGCCCTCTCTAGCCACTGATAGGACTTCTTGAGATCAGCCACTTCAGTTATGGTCCGGTGGTACATCCCATGATGGTCCCTCTTCCAGCACCTCATCCTCTGTTCCCCATTGTCTGAGGCATTCTCTGAGTACATCATCTGTTGGAGCCTTCTCCTTGATGTATTCATGGATATATATACATACATATAAAATTGGTTTGATGACCTGAAATCCTTGTGTGTGATAAATATGCAAAGAACACAGAAATCAAGAAGGGGGCAAATATTTTTCCACGGCATTGTATGTGTGCGCG
>NW_017805076.1:1285673-1291426 GCF_001891065.2 Hippocampus comes | reverse complement strand
CACTGCACTGTAATACAATTACTGGGGGCAGAATACTCCCCGCCTGGCATCTGTAAGATGGCAATCTAACAAGCCAACAAAAAACAATGAACATCATCAAAGGTAAGTGTCAATGTAAAATCCTCTATGAGGTGTCCTTGGGCACCATGAAGAGAAGACCAGCTGGTCAGCTGGTAGGGTCCAGGTGGCATGATCAGCTGGGTTGTGGTCAGTGGACACCTTGTTCCACTGATTTGGTTTCGGGGCATGTTTTGCTTTGCCGAAGGTGGACCAAACTTCATCGTGACCTTTGCCGTCTGTCATCTTGGGGTAAGCAACAGCGCTTACTGATTTGGAGGATGCGTCGCGAAGGATGGACGTTTCTTTTCTTTGAGCTGTAGACAGCGGGAGTGGTGTATACACTCTTGAAATTGTCGAGTCTTGGAGGTCTTGCAGAAACTCTCACCGTCTTTCCCATTTCTCATGACTCTTCTTTGGGAGTGATCCATTCCAGTCACTGGTGTCAGGAGTAATGTCTTTTAGTATTGAATGACCTTGGATGCTGACAGTCTTCTGTGGATGATGGACGTCGAAACTTGGTAGATGCCAGCACTCTTCATCAGATGTAAGAGGAGGAGCTGGTTCTGTGTGTCCGGAATGTAAAATCTTTTCCATGAATTCTACATCGTGATCTTTCGTCCTCGGCTTCTTCTTCAAAGTATGCCGAAGGAATGGTAGACAGTTGAGGGCTTGCTTCCTGTTTGTCAAGTGTTGCCTTGGAAACCGTAACGGGAGGGGAGCTACCGAACTGTTGGAGTCATCCTTTGAGAACTCTTCTTTCGTGATTTGGAGGGAGATCTCGTCTTTCACAGAAAGTGACAGTTTATCATTTTCAATGGTGTGCCTGAAGATCTGCTTGGAAAGACCATCTGGAACCGGGTTTCGAGAAGGTTGTTTAGGGTGCTTTCCTGTAAACCTCTCTTTAACGTAGATGCTGCTCTCACAGGGTTTGAAGCAGCTGCTTCGACCATTCTTCAGGATACTGGTCCTGAAAGTGTTCACAGTGGGTTTGTGGGCTCCCCTGAGGCACACGTCTCCGATAATTACCCATCCTAAATCAAGGCGTTGGGCATATGGCGCATTATGTGGCCCATTACACTGGCTGCGAACCTTGTGGACTCGAATGATGTCTCTTCCAAGCAGCAGAAGGATTTCAGCTGAAGCATCAAGTGGTGGTATCCTGTTAGCAATGGTTTTGAGATGGCGATGATGTGAAGCAGCTTCTGGAGTTGGTATTTCTTCTCTGTTATTAGGTATCAAATTGCATTCGATGAGTGTTGGCAGCGCCAAGGATACTCCACCATCAATAGCCTCTATGACGAAGTTTGTGGCTCTTCTTCCTCTGGTTTCTGTCGTGCCAGAACATGTTTTCAGTGTATAGGGGGAGACCATTCCCTGAACATTAAACATGTCGAAGAAGGCGGATTTGGCGAGTGACAAATTACTCTGGTCGTCCAGCATTACATACATTTTCTTCTTTTGTTCAGGACATCCCCTGGGATACACAGTGACCAGGCATATCTTGGAACATGACTTTCCGTGTAAGCACTCCCCACAAACTTCAGTGCAGCTGGATGTACCTACAGTGGAGTTCTCCTCAGCTTGCTCCCCGCCATCATCCTCAGAAGTCACGGGCTCCTTTTCCATCCAGGGAGGCGGACCATCATGGAGAGCTGAGATGTGGCGATCGCTGTCACACTCAGAACATCGAATTTCTGTCTTACAGTCTTTGGCTATATGGTTTGTGGACATACAGCATTTGAAACAGATGAAATGCTTTTTGAGGAAACTCTTCCTCTCTTCTAAGGTCTTCATTCTGAAACCTCTACACTTCCTGAGAGAGTGTGGTTTGTTATGAATGGGACAATGTCTTTCGGGGTCTATGGGAGGGTTGTCACTACCTGGAAGGTTGGAGGCTTCAACCTCAGTTTTGTTAGCCGAGATTGGGGTTCTGCTCTTCCACTGCTTGATGGGAGGTTTCTCATCATCTTTGTAGCGTGCTGTGTCGGAGCCTTGGAGGGCAAAACTGGGATCCATCTTCATTTCTTCATAACTGTTCACAAAGTCTACGAAGAAGGAGAATGGTGGATAATGGACAAGGTTCTCTCTCTTGTATTTAGTCCCTTGAGTGACCCAAGTTTCTTGCAGGTTGTAGGGAAGCTTCTCAACGATTGAATTGATGCCTCTAGCTGAATCGAGGAAATTGAGGCCAGGCAGGTAACCTTCATTCTTTGCACCTTCTACTTCCAGAAGAAGGTCTGCAAGCTCTTGAAGACGTCGGCTGTCTTTCGGAGAGATTTTAGTTACATTGTCGAGACGCTTGAATAGTGAAGCTTCAATAACTTCTGGAGAACCGTAAGTCTTTTCCAACCGTTGCCATAGTCTGTTGAGTCCAGCCGCTGGATCATTGACATGGACTGCTCTGATCCGCAGGGCATGCTGAAGTGACTCCCCACCAAGCCATCTGGTAAGTAAGTCGAGCTCCTCACTAGGTTTGAGATCCAAGCCGTCGATGGCATTATAGAAGGCAGACCGCCATGACAGATAGCTCTCAGGCTGATTGTCAAACACCTTGAACCCGGCTGTGAGAAGGTCACGACGAGCGAGAAGGGCAGCTAGGTCAGAGACATCTGTGTACTTGTGTGGAAGTCTGCCACTGACTTTGCGTGGAGAACTTACTGCGTCGCTGCCCTGTGGTGAGTGGGGACTGAAGGCGTCGACGTTGGCATGAGAGAAGGCTGGCCGCCGTGCGTTCTGGGGTTGCTCAAAACGCTGGGTTGTACAAGATGCCACAGGCTGTGACATGCTGGGGCTATTATGTGAAATGTCCTTATATTGGAGCTGTGGAGGGTTTACTGAGTTCCCTTTCTTATCAGCTTTCTCGTATATTTGGGGGTCGAAGTGTGAGTCGACGTAGTCTTCAATGCGTTGTTTTGATGTAGCGAGGAGAATGTTGGTAATCCAAATAAAGGCTGGAGTCGATGAACAGTTGCTTTGAAGCTCTTAATGACAGAATATTCCGGGCACCCACGAATTACAGACAATGGCTGCGCGTCACGAGTGCGAAGCAGGAAGAGCTTCACATCATTTTTATACCATCGGAAGGGCGGTACCGAGACACAAGGTGTGATATCATAACTTTCGTTTCTCCTAAACCAATTCTCAGCTTGGCGCATTCCAAAGTTTGTGCGTCTTCAGCAGGGAGTATTCCAATTCTAGGTGATGATTGTTACAAAGACGCAAAGCTATACTGCGAACATGGGAAAGTTATACAGCATGACTGAATATGAGCAGAGTACAAACTAAATATGAGCAGTCTTCTGCCCTAGCCATGCGTTTGAGATGAGAGCACGGCGTAGACAGCGAGCTAAACAATCCTCCAATAAAAACACGGAGATGAGAATCCAACGTTTGGTATTTTTATGGAGTCTTTCTTGTAAAACTGTACACAAATAGAAACACAATACAAATGTTTGTATAACGTCCAATTACACATATGAAATGATATTCGACACTCTTGTAACAGCCCTATTCTCTAACATTTTCAACAAATCTACGGTAAATATCTACAAAGATTAATTGGTGAAATACTTATATATGACGATGAATAACTTGCTCAGCCAAGAGTGGTATATACAACTGGGTAAATGTACTTACAGATTGTGCCTGAATGTGCCAAAAGAACGAGGATGGAAGTGGATGTTATCGCACCTCTGCACGTGGTTTCACTCTTTATATATATTGTGTGTGTGTGTGTGTGTGTGCGCGCGCACATACTCACAGTGCCATGGAAAAATATTTGCCCCCTTCTTGATTTCTGTGTTCTTTGCATATTTATCACACACAAGGATTTCAGGTCATCAAAACATTTTTTATATCACACAGAGACAACCCAAGGAAATGCAAAATGCAATTCCAAAATGCTAATTTAATTTATTTTAACATAAAAAATCAAATCCAAACCTACCTGTCCCTATGCGAAAAAGTAATTGCCCCCTGAACCTAGTAATGGGTTGTGCCACCCTTGGCCACAATAAGTGAAATCAGTCGTTTGCGATAATTGGTGATGAGTCTTTTACATTGCTGTGGAGGAATTTTGGCCCTCTCTTTTTCGCAAAATTGCTTCAAATCTACCATGTTGAAGGCTTCTGTAACATAAACTGCCCGTTTAAGGTCAAACCACAGCATCTCAATTGGACTCAAATCCCGACTTTGACTTGGCCACTCCAAAACCGCAATTTTTATTTTATTTTTTGAGCCATTCAGAGGTCGACTTGCTGGTGTGTTTCGGATCGTTGTCCTGCTGCATGATCCAAGAGTGCTTGAGTTTGACGGCGCAAACTGATTGTGGAATATGATTTGCACTGACTGAGCTGGAGAAGAGCTGGGTTGACCACTCGCAGGCGCTGCTATGATGATTTCCTTATCGACCAACTGGCTCAGGTTCAGAAAGGGACCCGCCTCTCCCTCTAGCATTTTCATATTGTTAAATGGACTTTTATATCATTCTAATTAACATCGTATGGTTCAGTATTGTGTCAAATGTTGCCCACTCGGCATCCATTGCAGCCTGGTCATCCTGGAAGGGGGATTCTCCCATCTGTGTCCTCTTCTCAAGGTTTCTCATTTTTCCCCAAATTTGTTTTTTTTTTTTTTGTTTTTTTTTGTTTTTCAATGCCGTCCTGGGAGTTAAGGTCAGGGTATGTGAAGTCCTTTGAGACTTTTTGTGAGTAAGGGCTATTTAAATAAATGTAACTTGACTTGTACATTCTCCTTCAGGATTTTCTGCTCGACAGCAAAATTCACTGTCCCATCAATCACAGCAAGTTGTCCTGGCCCTGAGGTAGCAAAGCAGCCACAGACCATCACAGTGCCACGACCAAGCTTCACTCTTGGCAAAGTGTTCTTTTTATCAAATGCTGTGCCATTTTTACCCCAGATGTAATGGGCTACACATCTTCCAAAGGTTCGATTTTTGACTCATCAATCCACAGAATGTTTTTCCAAAAGTTTTAAGGATCATCAAGATGTATTTTGGCAAATGTGAGAGGAGCCTTTATGTTCTTTTTGGCCATCAGTGGTTTTTGCCTGTGAATTCTCCCATGCATGCCATTTTTGGCCAGTGTCTTTCTCTTGGTAGAGTTGTGAACACTGACCTGAAATGAGGCCAGTGAGGTCTGGAGTTCTTTGGGTGTTGTTCTAAATTCATTTGCAACCTCCTGGATGAATTGTCTTCGCACTCTTGGGGTAATTTTAGCCGGTCGGCCACTCCAGGGAATGTTTGCCACTGTTCCCAGTTTCATCTATTTGTAAATAATTGCTCTGACATTGGTTTGCTGAAGCCGCAGAGTCTTGGAAGTGGCTTTGGAACCTTTACCAGACTGATAGATTTCAATAACTTTTTTTTCTCATTCATCTTGAATTTCTTCAGATCATGGCATGATGTGTTTTTTTTCTTGAGATCTTGTAGCCTACTTCACTTTGTCTGACAGATTCTGACAGGTTTATGTGATTTTGATTCAACAAATGTGGTGCTGGGGTCTTGCCTGTGAAATGGAACTCAGCTTTCCCCAAACTGTCGTTCATCAGTTACTTTGTGATTTAACAAGAAGGGGCAAATACTGTTTCACATATGGGCAGGTAGTATTGGACTTTTTTGTGCCTTAATAAATTAATGTGGCATTTAGAAATATATATACATATATATATATATA
>NW_017805076.1:1279025-1284927 GCF_001891065.2 Hippocampus comes | reverse complement strand
CTTAGATGGGCACTTTATAATGTTATATTGCTCTGTTTTGATTCCATAAAAAGAGCTGTTAAAGCAGCTGTTGTGGGACAAAATATTTTTTTCACTGTTGTTGATGGACAGTAATATTGTGTGAGAGATTATGTTTGAATAACTGCTCCAAGTGAAAAATGTTCATGTAAAATTGAAAATCGAAATTGTTATTTCAGTAAGTATTTGCATTTTGCACATAGAAAACTGATTCATGATTCCATGTTGAGAGCATGAAAATGGGGAAAAATTAGACAAAAAATATAAAAGCAAATTCAGAAATTATAAAAAATGCGTGAGTAATCATGATTAATTTTTAGTTAATTTGAGTTAATTATGACAGTTGCGTTTTTAATTAGATTAAATATTTTAATCGTTTGACAGCTCTAATAGAGAGAGAGAGAGAGACAGAGAGAGAGAGATTTTTTTTGTATATATGTATATTGTTGTTCATGATTGAGCAACCCAGCCGCTGGGGGGCAGTGCCCTCCCCTGGGGGTGCACTGTTCCCCAGTGCCGGTCCCAAGCCCGGAGAAATGGGGAGGGTTGCGTCAGGAATGGCATCCGGCATAAAACTTTTGCCAAGACGACCATGCGAGTTGGTAGGACGGTTTACAGGGGCGGATGGAAATTACTGGCTCGCTGTGGCGACCCCTGAATAGGGATGTGCCGAAAGGAGAAGAAGAAGAAGTTGTTCGTGATTGAGCAAAGAATGGGACTGGTGATAGACAGCCAGTGATGCAGCTTTTGTATTGGTCCATCATGGTGAAGAAGCAGCAGAACCAAAAAATAAAGCTCTCAATTTATCAGTTGACATACATTCTTACCCTCACCTATGGTCATGAGCTATGGGTCGTGACCGAAAGAACAAGATTCTGGATAAAGCGGCCAAAATAAGTTTCTTCCGCAGGGTTTCAGGGCTTTCCTGTAGATCAGGGGTGTCAAAGTCAAATGGACGGAGGGCCAGATAAAAAATTTTGCTGCAAGCCGAGGGCCGGACTGATCGAATGTTCATTGAAAATTTTAAAAATGACCACATATTGTTTATTGAACCAAATTTAATTGACTGAAAACCTAACAAATACATTCCAATATGGTCAGATAAATAAAGCAACATTTTTTATGGCTATGTCAGTAAACTTTAATTTTCAACAGGCACAAAAAAATTTCCTTTGTATAAAAATACCCATAACATGAATGAAAGAAGCCGGTATTATTCAAGGCACTATCACTAGTCCATATTTTCTCTTTCAGCAAAAGTAGGCTAAATTTACTTAAAAGAAAAACAAATAATAGTGCAGTAATTTTCGATCATTTACTCGAATAAAATATTTTTAAAACATAATTGGATTGAAAAACAACAAAATAAAGTGCAAAAATGTATAAACCAAAAACAACACTTTCTTCAAGAAGTAACAAGCAGCGAAAGCAAATATTGCACTTTAATTTTTAAACTTGAACTGAGTAAAAACTCTTCGTTTGTGATTGCACAGTATATTATAAGTAATATTCACTTCTTTGAGGCTGAGGCTTATACTCGGTGGTGTCTTAACTTTTCTACAAGTTCATCAATATTTGGGGTCAGGCTCTGAGCTGAGCAAATCCTCAACATTGAGTGAGGGTGTTCAGCAGTAAATCGACTTCTGTGTGATGTTTTGTTCAGCTTCATCAAAGAAAATAGTTGTTCACACACGTATGTGCTGCCAAACTTTCGACAACGTTTGAGCAGCCTGGATGCGCAGCGGGGCCACTGTGTCGGGGAGGAAACGGGCAAACTGCGCAGCACGCACTGCCGTATCTTTGCAGAAACACTGCAATTGTGTTTCTGCTAATGCTCATGTTTAAAAAGAGTTGCTTTTTTTCGGGGCAAACGTCGTCACAAACTTTAAGTATACCGTTTTTAATTAAATCCCCCTTCCCCTTCCACGTCCATGTTCTTGTTTTTGTTCGCGTGTTTTGTTTCATGATGTCGTCTCAGATTACACTCTTTCAATAACGCCATACTTTCTCCGCACAGAAGACACACAAGTTTTCCAGCTACGTCCATGAACATGTACTTCGACTCCCACCTTGTTTGAAACCCCCGGTTATCAGTGTCCACCTTCCGTTTTGCCGTTTTTGATGGGTATCTGAAAGCTAATGTCACTGTTATGGGAACGACTGCTAGACTAATAAATATTTAAATAAAGCGGCCGACTGCTTGGCGCGTCACCGTTGCATTGTGGGAAATGTAGTATTGGTGCGTGTAAAAGATCTGCAGGCTCTCGGCTTGCTGCGGTCCGCGGGCCGGTTCTAATAATAAATCAATATCATCCCAGGGGCCACTGAAAACATTCTCGCGGGCCGGATTTGGCCCGCGGGCCGGCACTTTGACATAGGTGCTGTAGATAGAGAGTGAGAAGCTCAGTCATCTGGAAGGGGCTCAGAGTCTACCTGCTGGTCCTCCACATTGAGAGTCAGATGAGGTGCCATCTGATTAGGATGCCTCCAGGGCACCTGATGAGATGTTACAGTAACATCCCGCTGCAAATCGGCCCCAGGGGAAAACCCAGGACGCACTGGAGAGACTATGGCTGTGTCCAAATGGCCATTCCCTATCCCGTCATTCACTATATACTGTAGCCCTCTGCTATATGTAGCGCCATATAGTCCTCATTTTGTTTTGCAATTTGTACAGTCAGTTCACTATTTTTATCGTCGTTGCATATTACGTGACCACTGTACCTGTCATGATACACCGGTCTATTAAGATCTCCGACTATTTACAGTGAATAAAAATCGTCACGATGTGGAAGGCAAACTCCATATGAAAATACCAGTCCAACAGATTAAAACCAAGAGTTTTCTTGGTTTGAGGCAGCAGCACTAACAACTGGTCCATTGTTGTCGATCAGGAATCCCTCATAAAAACAACAGTTAAACTCTTCCAGTACAGTGGAGTATTGGTGCTATTTGTCTGAAAAGAACTGACAGGTTTTATTTGTATCTCTCCATTCAGACTGGTGCGTTCTGGCAGTGTCCGCGGCACTCCTCCCCAGAGTTCTGACCTGGTCTTTGCTACTCGGACTGGCACAGGGCGAGGCATTGAATCACACATCTTTCGCGTGGAGACCCACTGGGATCTGTCTTCATGGACAAGAGCCCTAGTACAAGGTGCACATTCAGCTGCAGAACTCATCAAAGAAGTCTCTATTGGTGAGTGTGAACATTTTTGTCTGGAAATGAAATCCTAAACGAGAACATGAGGAGTTTCCTAACCAAACTAAGTATGGAAGATTAGCACAGGGTCCGTTGGAAACCATGTTGCTTTTCGATGGTCAGTAGTAGTATTCATACAATACAATACATCTTGATTCATATAGCGCTTTCACAACAGCAGCAGCTGTAACAAAGCGCTTAACAAAACATGTATAATAGTTATTGAGAAAACTATGCATGTTATTCATTTAAGATGATACTTGACCCATTCACTTCTAGAAAGATTTGTTGCTGTGTCTGGATGTATAGCCCATCCCAAAAGTAATTACAGTGGTTCACTTTTTCCAGATTTTGTCCTGTGAAAGCCTTATTCCAAAATAGATTTCATTAATCTTTACCTCAAGATTTTCCCCACACCACTGCATAATGATCCATCCATTCATTATATTCTGCTTATCTGAGGTTTGTTCACGAGAGGGGCAGCTTACAGAACATGAAGGGTATTGAACATATCAGTGAAGAAGTCAGATAAATAATAAGTTAATAATCATTCATATTAATTTAATAAACATTAGAAAGAAGTTGAGTGCACTGAAACATGGTATTGTTACTCCATAGATTGATGAGTGGCTACTGTTTATTCAACTGCCAGATCTATGGAAGTAACATTAAATACATATTCTGTATACATTAAGTAAATGCATTTTGAGCCCCAAATAAAAAAAAAAACAACTGTGAAGCATATGTGAGCCTCCACAAACATTTTTCTTTTTTTCTTTTTCCTTTTTTTTGTTAGTTTTGTTCCTCCGTGGTCACTGAATCAAACTTGTCAACTGGTGTGCAAATCTGTGTATGTGGATCATGCTGCAGGTACCTTGCCAAACACAAATACAGTGGAAATTTTCAAGTTACGAACCACCTCAAAAGGAAAATATTGCCGCTTGTTACGAAAGAATTTTCAAGATACAAAAGGTAAAAATACAGTATGAGTTGCGACTCGCAGCTCCGAGTTTCCTGAACGCAAATACTTATGGCTCCTCTTGTCTGTTTAACAGGGAGGAAATTTCATCTGTGCTGTATGTTCCACATACATTAATTTAATATTAATGTATGTTCCATATACAGCACATTTGACAATAAAGTTGTACTTGATACTTGATACTTATAGCTGCCCTGCCATTGGCTATTACTGAGTATTATCCTGGCATCCTATTGGCTAAGAGGAACGTCTACCATATTTGTCTATGTGTGTGTAGATAGATCGATATGTGTTTATGCAGCGTCCTTGTAATTCGCCCCTCGGGCCAGGAAGCGTTCCAATAGTTTTACATAAATGTGAATCACCCAGAAAAAGTGTTCACCAGTCGGGCGATCACTCACTCTGCTGATGTTTGCCTTGGACATTTTTGAAGGATTGTTAAAAGCTGACAAAAGCAAACGTCCTTGGATCAGTTCTTTACAAAACGCCAGGCAAAAACCACTTCTGAGAGAGAACATGAACTGAAGAGGGCAAAAAACCCCGATGAGGACGCAGTTAAGTTAAATGACCATCATTTTCATTCTTTATTCTTTGTTTTTTACATTATGCACAACTTTTATTTATTGTGCAATAATCTAATTGTAACATGTATTTGTTTCATATTTTGATGCATTTTTATGCTTTAGAAAACATTTGTGTTTGAATTTTGGGGGGCTTGAAATGGATTAGGGCATTTACATGGAAAACGCGGCTCTACATACGAAATTTTCTCGTGAAGAAGTTTCTTCCGGAACCAATTCATTTCATAAGTTGAGGTACCACTTTACTGGGTTCTGGGGTTGCAGCTTCTCATGAGGATTTGAGCTCAAATGCCACTAATTGTCAACAGGTGCACAACTCTGAGTTGCAGAAATCATTAAATGCCAGTGAATGCCTCAAAAGATTGTAAAACCAAATTTCAGTTGAGGGCGGAATCAATTGTGTCCAGGCCAAGTTTCATTAGGTTGTTGTTTTTTTTTTAAGAACAATTCTGTTGGACCTAAGCCTTGAGATAGTGTGCCTGATTTCCCTTAGTTCTGTTTTTATGCTTGAATCAGTTTCAAGCTATTTCAATGAAGATTGTGGGGTGTCTCTGACCCATGTACACTGCTATACCTAAAAACAAGAAGCACAGGTTTAACCAACAGAAGATTTACTCTCAGTGCAAAAGTTTTGACCATCCTCCTATTTCTGTTCCCACACAAATACCTGCGTATTTTTATCATTCAGTCAAGATCAGAGATGAAAGTCCTCCGGATTTTCCCGGAATTCCGGGTTTTTCAAATTTTTATGAAAATTTCTCCGGAGAATTGAGGAAAATTTGCATAATCCGGATATTAGTTGACAACATTGAACGAAGACGCGTTTGAGTTCGTTGTATTGCTTTCACGAGCGTAGCCATATTGAGGCACTAACACTAGTAACAGTAAAGAGATTTTTGTTTGTGTAATAACGACAGAAGGCATGATGGCGTTTGACTAATGGTTTAGTAGAACGAATGGCAACTCGCAACAACAGTAGCAAGCGTCATTTTGCCTCTTGGGTTATACCATCTCAACTAGAACGTGGGGGATAGTCCCCAAACAATTTTCGTCTCTTTATAAACACACCTGCTAAACCCCAGTGGAACGAATAAAAGACGCCGTCAACAAGACAGTTGTCGTAAAA